>NW_001820806.1:25206-27172 GCF_000146945.2 Sclerotinia sclerotiorum 1980 UF-70 | reverse complement strand
TAAACACCACTAGGATGTAGTCCCCAATCTATACCTAGCATCTTCCACACTTAGAGCTTTCAAGGTCCTTGAGGTGGTAGACACCCGAAAAGTACTGCGAACTGTGTGAAGCAAGTCAGGTTGAGCTACCATCAAACCCAGTGCACAAAGATATGATATAGTCGACATTGATGCTAGAAATGGGTACCATTCGTTCCATCGATAACTCCAAGACTAAAGTGCTTTCCGTACATCCATCTATGGAGGTAAGGATGTGTTGCTTTGGCGAAGGTAATGATTAAGAATTAGGTTGTGAGGGTTACGACAAGATGACGAACTCAGGCAGTATTTGCTTGCCACATGATGAGTTTGAAATGTACAGGATGGTAGGTAGCGGCAAAGCTTTCTGACGAAGATATTGAGAATCTTGATTCCGAGATATTAAAGTATAATAGAAGAGAACCCATTCACGATTAAGGTAGGTAGTATCAGAAGGAGTTGTTGTTGTTGTTGATTTCAATCAGTACAAGTTACAAGTAAGATCTTACATACTCGAGGATTCAAGTATACACGACACGGCACAAATCAAGGATAACTTTATCATTCATTACCTTTACTAAATCACAATCACTATCATATTCCATACCTGGTGAATATTAGAGTAGAGGGTCCCTCACCTGCCAATTACAGCAATATTGGAAAATTGATTGGTCTTTCATCAAACTACCCCCCATTTCATTTACCATCAGCCTTTCTCCTTCTATCAATCAACCGTCTTCCCAGAAATAACCGCCCATTAAATAAAATCATTCCTTCCCTTTTGAAGATATAACACGACTTCCCGATAACACGAGTACGCAATAAACCGAATAAGAAACGAAACACAGTGTGTACCAGAAAGATATAACCTTATCAGTTGAAACTTCATGCACAACATCCAACTTCGAACTTCGAACTTCGGACCTCGAAATCTCACCCACTCCTCGCACAGTCACAAAGGATAAAACAACTTTCGTTATCGTAGTTCACAAGACCCTCGTTATCGCATTTTCCCATTAAGATAGTGGTCTACGAGGAAATTAAAACATACTGCACGTTGTCAAGGACGGTTAGTCGCTATCGCAATCATGAAGGCAATGAAGAATATGGGCATGAACCGCATGCTAGGTTCACTGAAGCGCTGTAGGTAGATTTGCAAAAGAGATCCGTCCTTCCCGAGGTCCTACATGCGCCATGAAGTAAGGAGGTCGATTTGTATTTAACTGACCATGGACATTCTATGTTACAGCCAAAGATTCCAACGAGGAAACTGGAGATCCTCAGCTCGACACCCCAGAAGTAAATGCGGCAAGAAATATTGTATGTTATTATCGCAGATGGCCGGATCGACCGAAAGCCTGGTGCTGATCATAAATATAGCGTTCATTTTGCGAATCTGGAGGTCCGGATGGCTCAGTACGTATATCTCCCTTAGACTGTCCTAGTTGCAACGTATGATATATCTAACATCTCCTAGGGTGAAGAAGTCCTTTACCTTCCTGCCATCGTCGAAGCAGCGGAATCTTCCCCAGGGGCCGCCAAAGAGTGCGCCTACCATATTAGAAAGTACCTCTCCAAGGACAACTTTAGCAAGCCTTACATACAGTACAATGCAATAATGCTGATTCGGATTTTGACGGACAACCCGGGGAAGACCTTCACAAGGAACATAGACGTGAAATTTATCCAAACTGTGAAGGAGCTTTTAAGGACTGGGAGGGATCCAAGTGTCAAGCAGTTATTGATGGAAACTTTGATTACATTTACGAGAGACAAGGCAGATGATGAAACCCTAGCTCCCTTGATTGAAATGTGGAAGAAAGAGCAAGAGAAGATGGTCAAATTAGCAGCAAGTTTCCAAGTATTATTTACTGATGGATTTTCCCCTCTAATGCATCCCAGGGTCCTGCAGGTCCACGAACCCTCATCGCTCCGCCCTTGATCCCAA
>NW_001820806.1:0-24538 GCF_000146945.2 Sclerotinia sclerotiorum 1980 UF-70 | reverse complement strand
CTTCCCGCATCGAAGAGGCCCGCACTTCCGCGAAACTTCTCTCCCAAGTTGTGCAATCCACTCCTCCTTCCGAACTCCTCGCCAACGAACTCATCCGCGAATTTGCTGATCGATGTCAGTCTGCAAGCAGAAGTGTGCAAGCGTATATGATTGCAGAAAATCCAAGCCCTGACAATGATACCATGGAGACTTTGATCGAAACCAATGAACAGTTGAGCAAAGCTATGAATCAACATCAAAGAGCCGTACTACATGCGCGGAAAGTGATGGGTCTTGGGAACGGGGAAAATACTACTCCTCCGTCCAGAACAAGCTCGGGATTTACACCACCGCCAGGTCCACCACCGAACCAAATTTCCAAACCTACCGCGAGCAGTAGCAAGAGACCTGCGCCACCAATCCCGCCACCGGGAGATATAGCACCTATGGATGATGAAGATGATGAACGAAACCCTTTCAGTGACCCAGAACCAAGCTCATCGAGGAGGCCGCCGTTTCCCTCTGATGAACCACCAAGAGCAACTGGTCAATTCAATGATACCCATGGTGTCGAACCCTATCACCCTGGTTTCAAGGAAACGAAAAGCTATATGGGAAGACAGGATAGTAGCATAAACAATATCACCATGCATGCTGCCGTTCCTGAGAGGGATGAGGATGACGAGGATGACGAGCCGAGGTACTCTGTCCCTGTTGGCAAACAGCCAGTCTATAGATACTAGTAGGCTTTTGAGAATATAACGTAAAGCTAGAAGGACATGAGAGTTTTGGGATGAACTCTGCTGAGTGAGGCATTTACCATTGGTGGGTACATATTGGAGCAATTTCCGGGGTCGAGAGCGAAGCGGCATTTTTGATACCTTGGGGATGTAAGATTTATCGAGAGGAGTTTGTAATCGATGGTAGTTTTCAGTTTAAGGTGGATATTGCATTAGTTCGATACTGCTTCCTTTGGTACCTGGGAACGATAGACTCATGAGAGGAAATGATGAGAAACCAATCAATGCACTACGTCATTCCGACTCCCATGCTTTTGAATGTTCCCATGGTAAAGATGGTTATTTCATCGACTGCGGAAATAGATTTTGCGGAGGTTCCAACACTTTGCGCCCAGAGTGAAGGATTGTACCTCAGACGTCTGCATAATAAACCAATTTGATTCTGGCTAGGATTCTTGGCGGTATCCTGTGGTCTAAAGACTTCCCGTCGTCACTACCGCATAAACTCGGTGAACTGAGATGGCTTGAGTAGAATAAAGTTTTGTAGGATGAATGCCTCGCTAAGAGTAAGATGAGATGGTTTATTCAAAGGGCTTCTTCCAATCAGACAGTCTGTATCACAGCCAAAGATGCCTTATTAAGTATTGATAATGTGTATCACTGCATTGACTTTATACGGCAATTCAGCCTATTCGTGGGATACATGTGTAATTGCAGAGTACAGTGCGTTTTGTTGAGGGAGGCTGCCATATAAACTCGTCAGATACGACAGATACGATGTGCACTTTCTATATTATGGGATAAGATTGTGAGTGTACGGAGTATGATTGGATGGATCACGAAACTAAATTAACCAAATTCCGATATATTTCCAAAGTTTTTGTCGATTCTCCCACTTGGAAATAGGAAATGATAAATAACCTTATTTCAAAAGGGCTGAGTGTGATTTCAGTTTACACGGATCTGCTGAAAGTGGAGTGCTGCTACCTACTCCGTATACTTTCTATATCCATCTACATATGCATATGTACGTACAAGTACCGGACGGACTTCGATGTACCGTCCTGTACCATGATTATTTTGAGCTGTAAGTACGTGTAAGTATGTACTCTGTAAGAGTAAGGTCACAGTCAAAACTCGGTGAAAATGAGGTAAGATCTTAAGTTAGCACCAATTAGGAGTAACTCTTTACATGAGCCACCTCACTTTGAATTTTACCCCAATCCCGCTCCAATTTTGTTGAGTTATATTCCATTAGACAGACACTTTGAACAACTTTTATCCCGCAGAACTCTATTCTGTGTTTGTGATAACGTAGCTAGCTAGCAGTTCAGTTCATTCAGTTCACCGAGTTTTGACCGTCTTGATAAAATTATTATTTTGAGATCTAATCTTTCTTATATACTACTCGGTAGGAATCTTTGATGCCAGACATAGTTAATTAATCGAAGTTCTAGATGCTGTACCTGTGTAACGTTGAGATCACAACCAAGTTCTACCGTTATCCACAGCCAGCCCCGAATTTGAGATTCTTATTATGCAGGTACATATATTAACTTGCAGGCTATACGAAGGATACTGCGGAGGGAAGATAGGGAAAAGCTTCTTATCAAATCCACAAGAATGGCCTATCAATACGTTCTACCAATAAAACAACTAATATCTACCGATTTCATTTCAATTCTAAGCTTGGAACTTCCATATCCGGTTAACGTTCCCCGCCTTTGCGGGTAAACCCCTCGTCTAATCACAACGTGGCTGCGGTCACTTAGATCTTCAAGCAAGTACCTCGTACCCAACTCAATTTAACATTTCCCGCAATCAGTAGATAGGGAACACCAGGAACAATGAACATACGCGGCCGATGAGTGAATATTGTGGTTTTTATGATGAATCATCTTTTTGCGTTTGATTGGTTTGTTTGCAAAGTATTTCTTGAAATGCAGTGTCATGTCTTCCTGCAGGTACCAGGGTCGATGAAAGCTAATTGATAGGGAAGTCCGATGTTCATCACTTGTCATGATTTTTTATAAGTAGTCCGTCCTCCTCCTCCTCTTCATTGCCTCATCCATCACTTTCTAACTCATTCTCCCGGGTTGAAATCTCATGATGCCATCTCTTCACCTCTCTCGAGTCCTTTGCTTCGCCTTGGCACTTTTGCCTGCTGCGAAAGCTACCTCAATCCCATCGTATTCGAAACATACTCAGGATGCAAAGAATGGAGCTGTTGCTAGCGAAAGTTCGATTTGCTCACAAATCGGTATTGATATTATGAAAGAGGGAGGAAATGCCGCTGATTCCGTAAGTCCGCTAATCCATAAATCTGAAGTTTCTTGATTAGCTATTTTAACACTTTCACTAGATTGTCGCAGTACAGCTCTGCGTGGGAGTAGTTGCGATGTATCATTCTGGTATCGGAGGCGGTGGTTTCGCGACTGTGCGATCAGCCAATGGAACTTATGAGTTTGTTGATTTTCGTGAGATGGCTCCCGCCGCTGCTTTCGAAACTATGTACAATCCTCCTCTTTCCAACACAGCTGCCTCCCTCTATGGCGGGTTGGCAAGCGGTGTACCAGGAGAGCTACGTGGTCTTGAGCACATTCACACAAAATACGGAGTCTTGCCTTGGAACAGCTAGTGCTTCCCTCTGTCAAAGTCGCCCGCTATGGATTCAATGTTACCGCCGACTTAGTGCGCTACATGGCTTCCTCCACAACTCCCTATGACTTCTTGACTTATGACGAAACTTGGGCAATTGACTTTGCTCCAAATGGAACTCGAGTGAAGTTGGGCGATCTGATAACCAGGAAACGTTATGCCGATACGCTTGAAGTCATTGCCGAACATGGTCCAGATGCATTTTACACAGGCGCCATTGCAAATGCCACAATCACCGCACTCCAGAAAGCAAATGGGACCATGACCCTTTCGGATTTGAAAAATTACACCATCGAGTCCCGAGCTACCGCGAACACCACTTATCGAGGCTTCAAAATTTTTAGTGGAAGTGCGCCATCTAGTGGTGCTGTAGTCTGCAGTGTAATGAACATTGTCGAGGGCTATGATATGTCGACCCCAAGTCAGCTGAACTACTCGACACATTACTTGGACGAGGGAATGCGCTTCGGCTACGGACAGAGAACCTTGTTGGGAGATCCCAAGTTCCTCGCAAACTTAACAAGTTACCAAGATAAAATGTTATTAAAAGCCACAGCTGCTGAAGTTCGATCGAAGATTGAGGAGAATCAAACTTTGAATGTATCTGCTTACGATCCTTCAAATTTCGAAATTCTTTCCGATAGTGGAACATCTGCCAGTGTTACTGCTGACAAGAGCGGTCTTACGATCGCCTTGACCTCTACAATTAATACTGTGTTTGGTAGCAGAGTCATGATTCCAGAGACCGGTGTCGTAATGAATAATGAGATGAATGGTAAGACTTCTACTTCACCGCGAAATCCGCACATTATATTAACAATTCCCTAGATTTCTCCATCCCCGGCGCAGTCAACGCATTCGGCTACCCCCCCTCCCCAGCAAACTTCATCCGACCATTCAAGAGACCCCTCTCCTCCATCTCCCCCACCATCGTCGAATTCCCCAACGGCACCGTCTACATTTCTCATGCCTCCGCTGGTGGTTCCCGCATCATTACAGAAGTAATCCAGCATCTCTGGAACGTACTCGACAAGAATATGACTTCAGCAGAAAGTGCGCGTCAACCAAGATTCCACGATCAATTATCTCCCAACACCGCCGCCTTTGAATATGGAGATCCAACTTTCGGAGTCGAGGGTTACAGCAATGAGACCACGGCTTTCTTCAGAGAAATCGGAGCCAATGTAACATTCATGGCTTTGGGAACTTCGACGGCCCAATCACTGAGACGATTAGGGAATGGAACGTTTGAGGCTGCTGGTGAGCCTAGGCAACTTAATAGTGCTGGTTATGCGATTTAGGGGGGTTTTAATCTAGGATACGGAGTCTATGTGATACGATAATGAGTAATTTATCAATGAATAATTTATCAATTAACTACTGATCGAACAAACTGTTCCCATCTCCAATGTTTTACCAGAATATTTTCGTTCATAGAGCATTTCAATGTCTAACTTTGTGAGAAAAACCCTGCCTCTTCGCTAGGTTATGTAACATTCATTGTATCCAGCTGTGAAAATATAAAGATTTCCTATTCTTAAATTTCAAACAATTCCCATCCAACATACCACAACTTCCTTCCTGTCTTACTCTATACTTCATCGAGCCCATATTCATATTCATATCCATATTTACATTCAAATTCATAAATTCCCTCGAGCTCACCCCGCCTCATCTCCAGCAGTCCCGTCGAAGACGAACCACAGGGTCTCAACCTTGAACTTCCAGCATATGCTAGTATCATAGTACTACATGGTAGAGTCGAGTAGAGTAGAGTACAATAGAGTAGATAAGGTATCCATTGAAAGGACTAATAATGTTGTCAAAACTGTAATAATAGAATGATAACAATCATCAAGTGTATAGGTACTAGATAGGTAATTAAGACTTACAAGTACAAGTGGCAGCTGCGCTAAAGTGGGGAAGTCGAAGGGAAAGACTACCTATCGCTCGCTACCTAGGAATTGGTATTGCTAGGTACCTATATATTGAAGGATTTGTTTTTCTTTTATATCATTTTTTGATAAAAGATGAAACTTGTTCTTTTTCTTATATGACTATACACTATTAGATAGCAATTTAATAAAAATACCCAAATCCGACGCGATCACGATTAAAAAAGAAAATCAATATATTTCAGTACCTGTGAGCCGGATTAAGGCGATGCCCACCCACCGCCCAGACTGTAAATGTTGATGACGCAATTATTAATCTGTTAATTAATTTTGGGGGTTATCTTTAAAGTTGGCAGATACGAAGACTAGACTTATCGGAATTATAGATGCAATCATAAATTAGAAGAATTTGTAAACTCAACATAAAAACAGGGAGAATACA
This sequence comes from Sclerotinia sclerotiorum 1980 UF-70, assembly GCF_000146945.2. NCBI lineage: Eukaryota > Fungi > Ascomycota > Leotiomycetes > Helotiales > Sclerotiniaceae > Sclerotinia > Sclerotinia sclerotiorum. The sequence continues at coordinate 18,824 of NW_001820806.1, read as the reverse complement.
ATTAATCTCAAGGAAAATTTTCTTTACAAGATTTATCTCAATTATTTATAAATGTAATGAAATCGGCCCTAGTCTTTTCGTGGTTGTACATGGTATAAGAAATTAACTTCTCTCTTTGTCATTTGCCATCCTTTATCCTTATCACTGTCGCAAACTTCCCTCCAAAGTCCACCACCTTTCTTCATATCGACAACTAGTTATACAAAGGCACTCCCAAGATGGAGCTAGAAATCTCTCTTCTCAAATGTTATCCCACAGTATCATAAATTCACCATGAACCCAAGGCAACCTGCATGAGCCGTGCAGAGCTCGCCCATACCCGAATGGCTCAAAACCCCATCGCGTCCTTATCTGACTGTCTGGAATCTGAACCTGCTCAAGGTAAGATGTGAACAGCTTCCAATGGTCCCACTTGTTCTTTTGTACTGAGCAGCTCGTTTGCAAGATCCTTCATCTCAGCATCATTGTATCCGGCTACTGAAATCGACTTGATATGGACATGCAATTTGCTGGAGCTGGGTGGACTATCCTCCCTAAATGAAAGGAAGTATTCTTCTGTAATGACCGTGCTTAGGATTCGGATATTGTGATTGTGAATGGAGATAAGTCGGATCTGGCATTTGAAAGTTAGCTTGAACCTCATATATACACACTTCACACTGACATGTAATTTTCGTGACGCAGACCGAGATGCATAGGACTGGGGCGATTGTTTTTCCATCATTTCTGTCTCAATCTGCTGCTGAGTGCTATTATCATTCATCCAAGCAATATAAGCAAGTCTATAAAATGCAATAAACTCGGTCGTTAGAATTTCATCATTCATCGCAGAGCGCGACTGGATTGTGAGAGCGAGCGCTGTTTAAGTCGCAAGTCGTCCAGGCAGCTGTGAAGCCCCAACAAGAAAAGTGCACTTCATACATGTCTCTATGTTGTCAAGCGTTAGCAGAATATGAAGGTGTAATGAAACGGATTAGTTATAACACACGGCCATTCGTAAAGTTTTCCTAATCCTTCCCAGGACAATTCTTGCATGTCGTTGTGGAGTGAAGCAGCGACATTCCGGCTGTTGAAGAATAGATCTCCAGGGCTGTAGAAGAACAAATCCTCATCCGATCGAGGTGTCTTAGCACGGTCAGTTAAGGTTGTCCAAATCATAGGTATATCTTTGGTTGAGTCAATGATGATGCCAAACATATCGTTGAGTTCTTTCTTCAAGATTTCGCTTTCCCTATGTTCAGACTTCCGAATGGACTTATTAATCTGGACAGCAGCCCGTCGCGAGCAGACGTAGTGAGTGCGACATGTACTCAGATATAGATCGACTCTGTGATTATTGCATGTCTCGATATATGATCTGCTGCTTGTGCTCTGACACTATACAGACTACAAGCGATCTGTCTATCGTAGCATGAATGAGTGAATGATATCAATAGCTCTTATGATAAATGTTATAATGATATTAATCTTATAAATAAAAAGTTCTTATTTGTAATTACTATAACGTTATAATTATTACAATAATAGTTCTTTAAAAGTTATATGTGAGAAGTTTTAATATCTTCCACTTCCAGTAGTCGTCGTGATGTTAACTTTAAAAATGTACTGTGGAAGCATTTATAACATACTTCAATAGCAGCTTGGTTTACAGCATATCCTAGATCGACTAATGGTAATGATTGCCGTGTTGCTGTAGCAAAAGATGCCCAAGTGGCAAAGATGATAACCAACGTAGCCATCTTGGCCTAGAGGTGATGGTGAATTTGGTAGAAGCTATTCATTGACAGGTATAAAATAAATTATAAGACACCAATCACTTTCTTTAGCACATAGCTGAGATTTATCATCATGCCCAGGTTTAACCCAGAAAGCCCTTAGATTGTCGAATCTAACATTGGAAACGAAAGGTGCCACGGAACATCCTGTTTTAAAGACTCATTGATTCCCTAAAACACCCTTTCCTAATGCCCTCAAACTATTTTCATATCTACCCGGACTATGATCCAACAACATACTACCACCAAATCTCACTTCCCCGAATCTCTTCTCAACATCTCTCACGTACTTCAACACGCTTCTAGTTGCTGGTTTGCCTAGCCCACCTTCCCCTCTACTATTTTGCCCATCGGTCATGCCACCCTTCCCTGAAAAAGCATCTCGTTTCAAGACAGCCATGCTCTCAACCACGAAAACCTCTCCAGGTGGCACCAGCTTACTACTCAACATACAAGCTCGGAGCGCTTTGAGTGCAGCATATGCCCATTTATCCTCCTCTTCTTCATCATTCCCATGACCAGATCGTCCATACCATCTTTCTGAAAATGAATTACTCATGCCTGCCCAGACTCTTCTCTTTACCTCGCCTTTCGCACCAGAATTGTCGCTCTTAAATGCGAGTGCTACAGCTTGAAGGTCGTGAAGCAGACCAAGGGAGAGGCGAGGGACAAGATCATTACCATTGACTACTGTTGTTATGAGGCCTCTGGTTGCAGATCGAAGGGACGGAGAAAGGGTTGCGGGCGGACCATAGGCATAGACATGGATTGGTCGACCTGGTGGGAGGTGCAGCATATGAAAGTAGCTGCTTGTAGCGTTTTCGGATGTGGATGAATGATCGGGGTTGTAAGAAGTAACGAAAGATGTACCATAGCTAGCAGGTTCGGAAACCATGATGGCCAACAAAGTACTTACGCCACCACCCAAAGAATGCCCACACATAACCAACCCGTAGTCAGGGAACTCCTCCAGTGCTGCTTTAATTGTAGCCATAACACGACCTCCACCACCTTGAAGAAGTCTACGAGCAGAGGCATGAATTCCCTTGTGAACCTTGTATCCTTTACCGCGCCAGACAAGCTCATCATAATCACAGGTCATATCAGCTAGAACATCTTCAAAGCCAAGGGTACCACGACATGTGAGGACTACAGCCTGCGATTGATGGTCAAGCGATACATAATGAACCATAGGAACACCTGTATTTGTCAATCCACTGGAGTCAGTCCCACCCTGAGGATCAACGAATGAAGAGAGAAGAATAGTGTCGGCGGGTAGTTGCGTATGAGAGGAAAATGATTGATGTTCAAGGTGATGTATTGCATCAAGCTCTTTCCTTGCATCAGGATCCGAGATTCCCATTACTCGAAGAAAGTTAGAACCGTAAGAAGCTGATGCGAACCTGACAAAACGAGTTACGTTTTGTACGATATGCCGTTTTGGAAATGTGCCATCGATTGTACCAGTACGCATTAGACGATCAAATGCTTCTCTACTTTCAAAACCTGCTTTTTCGGTTCCAGAATTTGGAATCAGACAAATCTCCGAATTATTTGTATGCAACGTGAATATACTCTCCTCATTTGAACGAGTGCGGCGATGGGTTTTGGGCGCCGAAAACGACTGTTCGAGGGTCAAACTCCTCTCTGATCTCAACCTCAGAGCATTATTTTGCCCCATGACTCGATCCCTCGACGTGGTTGGAGAATGAGAACGTGTTTGGTCAAAAGAGTGGATTGAATAAGTATCAGTCTGAGAAACCATGGAGTCTTTTCGTTGTTCGCGAATCGTGTAACAATTGGTTCTCGAAGGAGTGCGAGGTAAATCAGCCTGGATCCTGTCAAGATTTTTCGATGTCAAGGGGATCTGGTTTCCACGTAATATTATTGGGGAACCCACAACATTTCTCGATTGTTTCGGAGGGACTGATAGATGTGACGAGTTAAATCTAACTTTGGAGGCATGAGTGGGGTCACCCCATGTTGGGCGAGGGCGAGGTGGAAGTTTGGGTTTGCTGTCCTCCTTATTTCGATCTTTATTGAATAAACTTGATAATTTAGTATTGGATCGTCGCTTCAAGGCCTGGCGGAAAGAAGTTTTTTTATCCGGTTCCTCCGTGGTTGGTTCCTCGAATTTCGATCGCTTGGACATACGGTTGCTCGAAATTGGCTTGAGGAAAGCTGGTTTAGGAGTGTCATCCGGTGACATTGGGCTAATGGGCTTCCTTGACCTCTTTTGATTTGCCTTTGCCAAGTTGTCTGAGGCTGAGTGCAAAATTTCCATATTCCCTTCAAACTTCTCGTCCGGAGTGCTGGGTAAGGAGAGCCTGGGTATTTTAGATTTTCCACTGTAACTTTTTCGGCGAACAATAATGGGGGGATTGTCGTCTTCTGTAGACAAAGGATCGTCTACAAGAGTCGTTGTGGATGTCTTGGGTGGGCTTGCTTTGTTGAGAGCTTCGTGGTCGTGATCATCACCGGAATCATCATCAATATCCGTATCCTCTATATCCGTATCCTCCTCTATATTCGGGTGTAAATCTTCTTCTATAACGCTTGTACTTCGTAACCTATTTCCCACAATGCCATATACAACTCTATACCTCGGTACCAAGGGCATTTCTGGTTGTTTATCCCCAGCATTCGAGTCTGCTTCAACATGAAAAGCATGCTCTTCCAATATTTCCACACCGGGGGGTGGTAAAAAAACGGGAGGTCCAAATCCAGAAACTTCAACGGTAATTGTCTTTGTAGTAGTCGTTATTGTGGAGGTTTTGATAGAAACAGAAGCATCGGAGGGTAAAGATTGAATTAACCTCTGCCTCAATACACTCTCCGCCTTTTCCTCCACTGGGTCAGTCTGGCTTAACTCTTCTCTTTCAATCGTTTCCAACAGCTCATCGCCTCTTGTATTCATGAAGGATAGTTTTCGATGGTCTTCCTGATTACTATATGAATCGCTTTTGATCATACCAACCACATCCGCTCGTCGTCCATTATCGAGGACGACCACATCCCAAAGCACCTCCTCATATTTATTTTCTCGACACTCGAGGTCGGTCAATCTGCGACACCATCTTTGCAACAATGCTAACCCGCATATACCCAACAAGAGATCTCCCACACTGACTCTTTCTCCTTCCACTCCCGTGGCGGGGTTCTGAAATTCCCGTCGAATCAAGGTGATGATGCTTGCTATGGCCCTTGAAGAATCGGTTGAACCAAGGATTGAATCTAGGGTACCAAGTAACTGTTGTGAGATGTCCGTAGCTGAAGATAAAGCGACAGAAGAGAAGTGAAACCCAGTAGACGCAGCGAATGATATTCCTGTGATAGTAGCGTGTAAGTTTGCGATACTTCGTTCTAATAATCCTTCTGCTTCCAACTTTCCCAATTCTCCGGTACTACGATTTGCCACATCTTTCCCGGCACGATGTATTATCCCCTCAATGAAAGCTCGACTGACTTCTAACCCCGTGAGTGTTGTTACTCGCGCACCGTCTATAGCAAGACCTCCTATGAATGTGCCAAGCCGAATATACAGAGAGGAAGACCTTGTCAGCAAGCTGACAGCATTGGCAATTGGCGCTGGGAGAAGCGTCGATTCTCGAGTTATCTGTGGCAGATGTTCGAAGTGTGTTACTGCATTTTCCCTTGTGTCCTCTACTTGACAGTGTTCCTCTTCACTTAGGGCCTCCAGAGCTCGAGGTTCTAACTCCTGCAAATTCATCTTATTATGCTCTGTCAATGAGGGATTTCGAGTAGGATTCGGGAACTAAAGCTTCCTCGACAACGGACTTACAAAATTCATGCTCGTAGCGAGCAAGATGGAGTGTCGAATCTGGTAGGGCTGAGATGTTTGTTGTATACTCGTCCCATGATGCGGTATGATGTTTTCTGAATGGTGGCGGGCGTTGACAGTGGAATTGGAGATCATTTGACATGTGATTTAATGTGCTGGCCATGGAATGTGCTATTGGTAGTAATAAAACATGACTGTCAAGAATGTGAAGATTTTGAGAAATTGCACCTACCTATGAATGAGCACTCACTGTCGCAAAGATGAAGTCGATTGCTATAGTAACGGGTATTATCTGGATTGGAATGTAGTTCAAAAGAAATCCCCTACAGTGGCCAGCGGCCCTGCGTCCAAGACAAGTCTCTTGGTTGTATGAGAATATGAATTTTTCTCAATTTAGAGAGAGGGGTTTTGGATCCCGCACTCCGACATAGTTTTTGCTAATACCTAGGTAGTGTTGGACGGCTGAAGTCAGAGGTAAAATTCGTGATAATTTGCTCCCGAGGTCCTTCAAGTTGGAATTGGCAAAGAAAGAAATCGCCAAAGTAAAAGCCACCCCACCCAACTGTGCCAAAATTACCCCGCCACATTCAAGTTTCAGCCATATTTTCAGCCTTGCCTCCACAGCCTTCCCATCTCAACCACTTAGATCGCTATGTTCTAGCGGCTTGCATCATTTGCTGGAGCTACTAGGTACTCAAAACAAAAGCTCTAGAATTACTTGGTACCGTCAACACTCTCCACATACTCTCTTCCCAACACATAACAGACAGCCTTCTCTCATACATGCGACGGGATGTCTGAAAGGGGTCAACACAGAGGTGGCGGTCGTGGAGCTGGTAGAGGTCATGGTGAACACAGAGGTGGCAGGGGAGGTGGTAGAGGAGGTCATGGTGGGGAGAGGGGTGGACATGGCGGGGGAAATTTCGAGAAACCAAAGAAGGAAAATATCTTGGATTTGGGAAAGTACATGGATAAGCAGGTCACAGTTAAGTTCAATGGTGGCAGACATGGTTTGTAACTGATTTTGTGGTAAAATTAGAGAGGTTACTAACATGAATCCTCATAGTGAAAGGGACTTTGAAGGGCTATGATGCCCTGATGAATCTGGTTTTGGATGATGTGGAGGAAAAGTTGACTGGTAAACCCTCCTAGTATTTTAAAAATTTCGTACTAATGTGAATTTTTTTGCAGATGATGAAGGAAATGAAGCATGGAGAGCATTGGGTTTAGTGGTTGCAAGAGGAACCTTACTCATTGGAATAAGCCCAGTCGATGGCAGCGAAGAAATAGCGAATCCTTTCGTACAACAAGAAGAATGAGACACAGAATAAGAGGATAAAGGTTGGTTCCTGGGGAAGGGGGGAACAAAATCCACATGGCCATCTCGACGCGCTCAGGGGGAAAACTGGACACGCACTCAGCACCAAAACCAATAGTTTACAACGCATCTTTTTAAATGGATGCAGACATGATATCAGAAGGCGCTGAATTGAAAGTGCTTCAGCGAAGGGTACAACTGAAATGAATATATCATGATGTTGAATATTTGGGCTTTAACAAATCAGTTGATGTGATTTCGAGGGTTGGGCAAGAAGAAAAAGACCGTGAAGGTACATGTCCAAGGAACTAGCGATCCTTCAATCTTCAAAGATACTTGATGCAAGCGTAGTGAAGCCCAGCGGCTCTTCTTAGGTTCAATCTCTTTTGATATACGTAGGATGAAGCCTGGTATAAGATGCATTTTGTGTATGAGGCGGTGTCTCGGCCAAAGAAAATCGGTTTCATTGATCTTCCGACTGTACGGATGAATTATTCGAAGCTATGGTTAAAGCTTCTCCACTGCTCGTGTGAATTTTACCGGTACCAGGAGGATGGTACTGTTACAATAGATATTTCAACATTTGTGGCACCATTGAATCCGCTTCCATGCCCTGAGGGTTTCCAATAGTTGAAATTGTGGTCAAGCCATCAAAGATTTTTTCTTTCTTTTTGACTCTTCATCCAGTTCAAAGATTCTGATTGTTTCAGTTCGAAAATTTACAACTTTTCAAAGATTAAATGACCACATTCAACCTGCCCATTCGGACCATTGGACATCATTATCAATTCCAACCCTGCTCACACGAAACGAGAACAGACAGATTCATTCCTTGTCCCGGGATACAAATACAAAACATTCTTCGCTTCTTTTCAGCTCGCGGTTAAATGCGTTCACAACTGCATGATGTACCGTGCGAACTGGTCATGATTGGCCAAACTCTTTCTCCTTTATTATACGAGCCCTGGTTGATAATTTGCCCGATCCCTTGATAAGCACAGGTGGGCGCAATTCTTTGCATGATTTTTATATCTTAAAATTTAATACCGTCATGCCATTCCTGATTGATGATGTGGGAGGTCCTCAAAAAATCCGGTGGCATGAAGAAGATTCCTATGCCAACCGCATTTTATTATTTCCTCATCTTGGAATGTGGGATTGCTATTTTTAGTACAGATTTTTGCAATTCATATACCCATGGAAACGTATCAAAGGTTCCGTCGTCCGAAAGAAAATAAAGTCCTTCGTTGATAATTGAATCCCTGGCCTATCTTCAATTACTCTTTTGTTGAAGCCCTCACTCAGTGTCCAAACAGAGTCTAGAAGCTGCATATCCTTACCACCGTTCAGGCATCAATTTACGACAATATCAAATGTCGAAGCATACAGTTCAGAACAATGTCGTGATAGCTACGAAAAGACATACAAATGTCATAACGCAAGTCCAAATGACTTCTACAAGCGAATCCGAAATATTGCCCCCGTTCCAGCTTCTCCCGCAAACTCCAAAGGCTCCTGTCTCAAGTCACCAAACTACCGCCCACAAACTCGCATCTTTGCTCCAAGAGATTGCTTCTATAATGGAAACAATCACCGGGGAAAAGATGATGTGTGGCGAGGAGCTGGATGGTTTGGAGGGGGATGTACTTGGTGGGTTGACAGAAATGGTATTGATCATGGAAGAGGAAGTTGAGCAGATGATCGAGTTGGCTGATGTGGTCGAAGAATATGTGGAAGAATTAAACATGGCAGAGATAAATAGGTGGATTGCTAATCCACCGCTCTCGAGTCACAATGACGGTACTAGAGCAAGAGACAGTCACTCGGAGTCTCAGATTAACGCAGTGAATGAATGGAAAAGAAAGTTGAGTAATACGGTGTTTGAGGATGGCAAAGAGTGTAATAAGACTGGATTGAACTATAATTTCGAGAGATGTATAAGTTTGGGCGGACTATTGGAGAAGGCTGAGGAGGATGTTTTGAGATGGAGAGTGAGGAGAATGTCCGTAGACTCTGATAATTATGGGTTTGACGAATCTTCCGAGGTGGTTATTGGGGCAGGAATTTCTGTGCCCATCACAAACTACAGGAAGGGAGTGATCAAACAAACCATTATTTCACTGCCTCCGAGAAGGAATGGTATGGATATAAGATTTAGAGACTCTGGTCTGGGTCTCATGAGCCCTGTTGGCGTTACCAGAATACCGATCAAGAAGGAACCTAAAATTGTTACTAAGTCAAGTCCAATTGGATTAAGAACTGGATTTGGCTCTGCCAGAAAAAAGAAAGCGGTTAGGAAGCCAAAGTGGGTTTGAAGCCTCGAGGAGGTATAATGAGATTTTAACAGACAGATGATGAGCAAAATTCCAGTAATCCAACATGCATTATTTTGAATTCTTAGTTAGTATTTGATTTATTCTTGACCAAAATCAAACCTGCATATGATGCCCTTTTAACCTTTCATCTATGACGCTCTATGTTTTATCCCAATCCCAAGCTTACCATTGCGAAGTTGTACCTGTATATCCAATCCAATAATATCAACGCTTGTTCTCAATGCTTGTCATCAATGCTCGTAGTAATGCGCCATTTCCAACCCGGCCCTCCTGAAACCACATTTAACATAAAATCCCTCGTTGGCTTCACTACAGTCCAATATGCTTTTATAACAACCAATCTTCTCCGCGATAAAGTCAAGAGCTTGAATCATCTTCAATCCAAGTTTCTTTCCTTGTTGATCTTTCGCAACAGCAATGTCTTCGATGTGACCCACGAGACCGAGGTTGTGAATGCTATTAGATGCGTCAGTATTCGTCGCTCCACGTGCAGAACCTTAGTAGTCTAGATGTACTTACAACTTTCTTTCTACAATCAGAGCACCAGTAGCGACAATCTTCCCCTGATCTTCAATAACCAAGAGATAATAACCACCCTTCCCTTGATTGCCATACCAATCGTACCGCTCATTCCACTGCTCTTCGGTGATATCCCCAACGACAGTCAAGACCCGTAAAACATCTAAGAATCCGAGAGCATAATCGGACTTTTGTAATGCGCGAAGAGTATATGATTCGGGAAGGGATTTGGCAACTTCAGGGGAGACGAGCTCAGGTCCAAAGAGACCTTTTGTAACTCCATTCGTGACAGTCATTTTTTGTTTCTTTTTGTGGGAGCGGGTGTATGACGGATGGAAGCGACAAGTAAATTAATATTGTAGTGAAAGTGGTGAAAGTAGTAAAAGTAGTGAACGTGGTAAAATTAGTGACAGTATTGAAAGTGGTGATAGGTAGTTGGTTCCAATCGATTAAGATGTCGATTGTAGAGAAGAAGAATGAGGCGCGCGGCTGCCCCTTTTCGTATTAATGAGATCTACAGGAATCCCTCGTATCTGTTAGTGGCAGTGCAGTAAAAAAATAATTTTGTACTTGTGGAAGTTCAGGGTTAATTACAGTGTTGAGTCAATGGTAAAAGAGTGTGGGAATTTGGTTGGAAGAGAAGTATTCTGGCTGTTTTGGATGCAGCTGAAGTTGTGTAGATGTAGATGTATGTAGGGAAATATTTAGAACTTTGAAAACTTCAGCCTCGCTGACACAGATATCGATAACACAATCACCATTTCCTTTATCCAGGCTTGCATACCTTGGTGCCCTATCATCCAGGCACCAACATTATCCCGCGGATATTGCTCGGTCGGATGATTATCAGGCCGTCTCTATATCATGGATATAGATTTCTGCCTGGTGAAGCTGAATATGAGGCATAAGTCGGCATGGATTCTCCGCCCGAAGCTCAACCGAATGCCAAGACGGTGAGTTTTCCTCGACATTGTACGGTATTGATGAGTAATCAACGGAATTGTTCATTAGGTATGCAGGAATGATGCAGGTGATGAGTGACTGATGAGCGAATACTGGGGGATGAATATTTTTCGGCTTAAAAATGGGGAAATCAGCAGAATTCCGTCTTCTACTAGGTATGCTTACGAGCTTAACAAATGTTTAGTAATCTCTTTAACCAAATGCAAATATCAAGAGGTAAACACTTCTAAGTTTTTGAGGATGGGAGAGGTTTGAGGTTTGAATGTTTAAATGTCTACTCGTAGGAGTGTTGAAGAACGAAATGGTAAATAACAAATACCTAATAATACATTGTAGATCAGATGTACCGGTACACTAGCGTTACTAGCTGTAGCTGTACGGTTATCGGCATTTCACTTGCGGACAATGCTTCCTTTCTCCAGTTCTCCAGTGGAGAGGGGAGCGGAATGTCGGAGACATAATGAGAACGAAGAAAAATATCGAAAGGTATCCGGAGCATACATATTTAATTAAGCCAATGATGATAAGTAACAAGTCTAATCCAGTCTAGTTTCAATGGAGAAAACATGTTTTGAGGCTGGAAGAAAGTTTGAATGTTCAATTCGAATTACGTCCATTCCAAACAATAAACAATAAACAATAGGTAATAAATGACATGATGAATAAGCTTGGAAAAGGATTTCACGCAGATCAGAGTGGGAGGAAGGAAGGGAAGGCAGGGAAGGCAGGGGAAGCAAGGAAGACAGAAAAGGCACGAAAAGGCAGGAAAGGCGGCAGAAAAGGCTTTCGTCACGTGTAAAAGTAATCCTATGAAAGCGAAAGCGCGACCCAGCGGAGGTCCATCTTCCGCTTTGTGCAAAGAGTTTCCTTCACAAATCCGCATTGTTCCCCATCGCCCCCATCGCCCCCATCACCCCCATCGCTCTCCCTCCAATCCAAACTCTGCTTTACCAATAATCGCATCGCATCCTGTTTTGGTCCCCTGTGTATTTCAAATGCCACAACTGTCTTGAAACATTAAAAGTATCCCTCTGCTCATCCCTTCCTTTGTTCTCGACAACTTATTGTCAGCTCTCCGCCTCTCCCATTTCTCCACCTTTCACCTCCGCTCATCTTCTTCCTTCACGTACACATATACACATACACACATACTCACTTCATATACTTTCCAATTGGAAGTCCGCAATCTCATACAAATTATCTCCAAACCATAGTCATGGAACTTACAACGGAAACTCAGGGCGAAAAGCGAAAACGTAGTCCGGAAAGTTCTGGAAGTCAGAGCCATGGACGGATAACACAAGCTCCTCGACTGGGCGACAATGCAACTCCAACGGCTGCTGCGCAGATCAACTATTTGGTGAAAGCTAGGAGCGATAGACTTAAACTGGTCGAGGGAGATTCCGAAACTTTCGGAGATGTTTTGAGCATGTTGGACGAATACGAAGGTGTGTATTTATCACGTGATTTCGCTCCCGCTCGGTGGGGAATTCTGCTTGCCTGTGAGGATTTAGGGAAGAGCCTTGCTAACTGAAGTAGGCGTCCTTCAACGTCGCGAAAGTCTAGCATCTAATCTCGGCGCCAAACTAGTTGGTCCTCTACTTTTGAAGTCATTTGAAAAGCTTTTTGACGGCCCAATCAAAGTCATTCAAAGCTCCTATGCCCTTGAACAAACGCCCATTACTTGGTTAGAGATTGTCTCTTTCGCTCGGAGTAATCCAGCAGACTTCATTCTCACCGAATCATTGCATGGCGTGAAAGTTTGTCGATTCTGGATTAATGGAGGGCAGATTGAAATATCTGAAGACGATTATCGTTTGATCATGTCAGGTGCTCCGGAAAGGATGATTCCAAGTCAACCTATGCCGGAGGATGAGACCTCTGAGCTCGGCACTCTACTCATTCTCGAGAATCGTCTTAGTATGTTGATCAAAAAAGCTGATGCTGTCGCAAGTCGAGCGAGACAACTCAACTACCATTTGAAAGGAAGAAAGAATGCTATCCTGGCGAAAAAGTCTCCGGAACAACCTTCTGAATCTCCTCTCTCATTTGCATCTCAGCCATTTTCTGCGATTAATAGAAGCCGATCACCTGCTTCCCTTAATGGTGAGACAGCCAAGTTGCAGCAGGATCTATTAGAGCAATTTCACAGCCCAAATCGTCGCCAGTCCCTACCATCTCAGCCAAGATCGAAGCAACCTCGACTTCACACTTCTGAACATACAAATTTTCATTCTTTCAACGGTGCACCTCAAAGTTCTGATCATCAGCGAGTATCGCAGCCACCATCTAATTCTGATGACGGCATCGAAGGGCAATATCGAGTCTTAATGGCTGCCAGGATTGAGAAACTACACAAAGGAGATCCCATTACGCCACCATGCGATCGATGCAGACGATTAAGATTCACGTGTACCAAGCATATGACTGCTTGTGCTGCATGCACAAAGAAGCATGCTAAGTGTTCTTGGAAGGATGTCAAAGATGGGGAACTTGAAGCCACAGCATCTGCTCTAACGCAGCGAGACTCTCCAGCTGCATCAGAAGATGGTTTGTTAATCGTCGATAAGAAACATACGCCAGAGCGATCAAATTTAGCAAGTACTAGTGGTGGTATTACTACTATTGGAGCAAGTGGATCGAGCAGACAGGTTCCAGTAAGTTTTCCGAACACATCAATGGTCAATTTGTTTTTATTATACTGTACATTTGACAATTGTTAACTCTCCAATGTTCTAGGTTCATACACAACACATGTCGATGCTTTCTGGTCTGGAAGCTGAGCTACGTTCTCAGAATACATTGGAAACTAACAATCAGCCTCCTACTGTCGCTGCCACCTTGCAAGTCAAATCACCGCAACAGAAACCGGAGCAAGAAAGAAGAGTATCTGTTGAACATACCTTATTGGCACAGATGGCTTCAGCAGCAGCAGCCGCTAGCAATATATAAATATGGGGTGTCTCAGAGATAGCATAAAGGTAGGATGACTCTTTGAAATGTTATCGTCTTAGAATCCACATTCATCTTGAATCTCGTCTAATATTCTGGCCGTTGCCGAATTGTATGGATTTTAAGTACTCGGAGATCATTCACTTGATAAAATATCCCTAGCTTTTTTACTGTTGGCTAGTTATGAGGCGGGTTCGGAGTCATAGTATGAAAATGGAAGGAATAGCCACCTTTAATGTCCATCGAGGATGAATACTGAAGAGTTGAAGGCTTGGTCGGTTACTGTGGATGTTTTGAAATCTCATCGAGGTGTTTAGGATACTAGTTTTACTTTCTGGGTCTTTTTATGAGAGGCTCAATCTGATTATTTAATGTTTGTGTTATGTCTTGCTGATCTATTATTTAATAAAGGTTATCACGTTATCACGTTATTGGGCAAATAAAGCTTGTTTTTCATCTACTGCGTGACTCTATTCTCCAAGTGATTTTATTCCTTGCCGTTAATATATTTATTCTCTTCCCCATTCTCCATCCACCATTATTATGCACTCTTTTCTTGTTGAGAATCGATGCGTCTTAACCTCACGATTTGGAATTCTATCATCCAGTTTTATTTATCGCTAAACAATCATTACTGTTGGTACGAGAAGGATACGGAAGACGTAGCACCCACGGATTACGTAGGTCCTGTATGTCTAATTGTATTCTGTCTAAAGAGCTAGCTACATATTGAAAGTAGTAAGTCTTATATAGACTTACTAAAAGAGCTAGTCTCTTTCGCGTTCGCTTAGTTCTTTATTACAGTAGTAATTGAATTGAAGTCATTCACTTCGTTCACACAATTACTGTTATGTTTTACACAGTACCTACCTTATCTCATCCTCAGACCCTCTATTTCGATTATGTTTTAATATCATTTTATTATTTATCTTTTTTTTTCAAATTGATTTTATTTACTTTATTAATTCTAAAAATTTTATATTAATATTGAGAATAAATACTAACGTAATTTATCACTGAGTGGGCCACTTTCACCTCAATTCACACTCTTCATATTCAACATAACGTGTTTCATCACCCCGTGCACTATATCACCTCGTGCACCACTTTCATCTTAATTCACATCAATCACTTCAATACGCGATTTATCAATAAATAATTATGGTATCGACATTAAATGAATGCGATATCGTTATGGCGATGGAGGCAATGGCTAAAGATAAAAATTTAAGCCTTCGGAAAGCTGCCAAGATTTACAATATTACTTATACAACATTCATATATAGAATGAAAGGGATCACTCCTGCCTTCGAATATCGTCAAAAACAGTATAAAATTACTAAAATTAAAGAGGAGGTTATTATTCAGCATATAATCGATATGGATGAGCGAGGATTTAGTCCTAAATTCATAAGTGTTGAAAGTATAGCGAATCATATTCTTGAATCGAGGGGTGGAAAGTGTATTGGTAAACAATAAGCATATCGATTCGTGAATCGATATAATATTCTAAAAATATGTTTTAATCGTATCTACGATTTCCAAAAGGCTCTTTGCAAGGATCCTAAGCTTATTAATAAGTGATTTCAATTATTCAAAAATATAAAGGCAAAATATAGAATATAAGAATGCAATATATGGAATTTTGATGAAATAGGCTTTATAATAGGAGTGATATTCTTTAATATAGTTATTATTAATGTAGATAGATGTAGCAAAAGTAAAGGAATATAGTTAGACAATAGAGAATGGTCGATAGCGATTGTATATAGTAATGCGACAGGGGAGAATATACCTCCATATCTCTTTATTCAAGGACAAATACATCTAGCCAATTGGTACAGCAAGATGGATATACTTGCTGAATGGATAATTAAAACTATTATAAATGGATAAATGAATAATGAAATAGGTTTAGAATAATTAAAGCATTTTGATAAGTATATGAAACTCCAAACGAAGGGTATATATCGAATGCTAGTCTTAGATAGATATAAAAGCTATGAATCAGATCCTTTTCAGAATTATTGTATAGAACATAAGATTAAAACTATTGGATTACTACTTTATTTGAATCATCTTATCTAATCTCTTGATATTAGTTGTTTTAATATACTAAAACGTATATATAGCAAACAAATTGAGGGATATATACAAATATATATCAATTATATCTTCAAAATCAAATTCTCTATAATATTCAATATTATATATAAATAAGCAATTATAATAGAAAATATAAAAGCAAACTTTAGAAGAATAAGATTAATCCTTTTTAATCCTGATGTTGTACTCTTTAGAATAGATATTCGAATTTGTATATCTATTCCTCCTTCGTTTCCTCTGAGTCATATACCCGATTGGATCTCACAAACACCTCACAATACCATCGAAGCTCTTTCACAAGTATTTTTAGTACGATCTATTATTGTTCAATATTATTTTAGTTCTTTTATATCTATATTTAAGGCTACAGATTCTTTAATTAAAGATATAGAATACCTAAGTAGTATTGTCACGATTTTAGCTTTCGAGAATCACGATCTTCGATTGGTAAATATGGGATTAAGTAAACATCGATAACGTAGTTTATCAGTGGGTCGGACACTTTTTCAATATCCTTTACTCTCTCACTTCAATACGCGTTTATTCAATAGTTATTAATGGAAATTCATTCAAAAGAAGCACGAATAGTCCTGGCCATTGAGGCTATCGAATTGAACAAAAGATTAACGATTCGAAAAGCTACTAATTACTATAGTATGCCTCGATCTACATTATTCGACAGAATTCAAGGTTGTAGTAATATAGCTGAAAGTCGACCAAAAAGTCATAATTTGACTGAATTAAAAGAGGAGGTGCTTATTCAATACATTATTGATATGGATGATAGAGGATTTGCCCCTAAATTAAATAGTGTGGAAGATATGGCGAATTATATGCTCGAAACACAGGGTGCGAAGAAGATTGGAAAGCTCTGGACTCATCACTTTGTAAAACGATGTTCAGAATTAAAGATGTGTTTTAATTGTATCTATGATTTTCAAAGAGCTTTTTGTGAAGATTTAGAGCTTATTGAAGAATGGTTTCGATTGGTATCGAATATGTAGGCGAAATATAGGATTCAGGATTGCGATTTCTACAATTTCGACGAAACAGGCTTTATGATGGGTATAATATGCCCTGGAATGATTGTAATTAATGTTGAACGAAATAGCAGAAGCAAGACAATACAATTAGGCAATCGAGAGTGGGCTACAGCGATTATATATAATAATGAAGAGGGTGAAACTATACTATCATTTTTAGTGGTACAAGGACAATATCACCTTTCTAATTGGTATACAGAGAGTGATTTTCCTGTAGATTGGGCTATTAAACCTACTTCTAATAGATGGACGAATAATGAGACAGGTTTAGAATGATTAAAGTATTTCGATAAGCATACTAGTCAACGAAGAAAGGGCAAATATCGAATGCTAGTATTGGATGGGTATGAAAGTCACGAATCGATACCCTTTCCAAATCATATTGTAAGTCAAACGATATTATATACATAAAGTTACTATTGCATTCAAGTCACTTAACTCAACCATTTGATATTGGATGTTTTAGTGTACTCAAATGTTTATATAGTTGTCAAATTGAAGGATTTATTAAGGCTTATATCAATCATATTTCTAAGGTTGAATTTTTTATAGCTTTCAAAGCTGCATATCAATAATCGATTACTATTCAGAATATAAAAACTGGTTTTCGAGAAGCAGGTCTAATATTATTTGATCCTCAATCTATACTCTCAAAACTAGATATTAGGATTCGTACTTCTACCCCTCCATCTACCTTCTTGGAACTTACCAATTTCTGGATCTCTCAAACCCCTCACAATCCAACTAAGGCTCTTTTACAATCAACTCTAGTAAAAGCTCGAATAACTCATCATCAATCAAGCTCTCCTACACCTATATTTGAGACTGTGCAAGCTTTAGTTAAAGGTACAAAGAGATTGGTATATGAAATTACATTTTTGAATGTTGAGAATCGTATACTTCGAAGAGCAAATGAAGTATTAAATAAACATCGACATATTAAAAAAATTCAACTACATAATGGAGGAGTACTTACTGGACAAGAAGCTGAAGATATATTATCACAACAAGAGGTTGATAATCAGATTCAACGCGACGAGCGTCAAAATGAGGGAAATTCTAATAGGGAATCATTTACTAGTCGATACTGTAGTAAGTGTGGAAAGACTGGTCATAATTCAAGAACCTGTCAAAATAATGCAATAGATGCTAGTTTATTAGATTCTTAATAGTTTCAATCGATTCATCCAATTGTTATTGAATAATATAGTTTTAAAGTGATAAATTGAGGAAAAAGGTGTTCGACCCATTTGATATGTCCGACCACACTGATAAACCATGTTATATTAAAAAGATTTTAATTATGTTTAGGAAAAGTTCTTATTATTCA
The DNA here is from genome assembly GCF_000146945.2 of Sclerotinia sclerotiorum 1980 UF-70. Taxonomy (NCBI): domain Eukaryota; kingdom Fungi; phylum Ascomycota; class Leotiomycetes; order Helotiales; family Sclerotiniaceae; genus Sclerotinia; species Sclerotinia sclerotiorum. Next base: position 680 of record NW_001820806.1, on the reverse strand, counting down.
AAAGATTAATGATATTATATTACAAAAAAAGATGAATATTTGGATTAAATATAATAAACAATAAAATAAACAGAATTCTAATAGAGAGATATCGATTAATTGATACTGTAGTAAATATAGAATAACAGGTTATAATACAAGAATATGTTCTAATGATAATATAGATCCTAAATTATTAGATAATATTTAGTTTAAATCAATTGATCAAGTAATTGTTGAATTATATATGATTATAAATAGGAATTAAGATGAAAATGATATATAAAGTAATATAGTGTATAAAATAATGAAATATATTATGTTTTATCAATTATTTATTATACAATCTACAAATAAAGAAGCATGTTTACTCTTAGCTATCGAAGCTTTTCAAAAAGATAAAAAACTAAGCATTCGGAAAGTTGCTTAAGTATATAATATACCTTGTACAATGAGGTAGAGGTAAAGTAGTACAATCAGACAATCGAGAATGGGCTATATCTATATCTATATCTATATCTATATTTACATTAGGGTTAGGGTTAGGGTTAGGGTTAGGGTTAGGGTTAGGGTTAGGGTTAGGGTTAGGGTTACGGGTAGAGAGGTTAGGGTTAGGGTTAGGGTTAGGGTTAGGGTTAGCGTTAAAGGGAGGGCACGGTATATTTAGGTGAGACTATAGTCTCAGCTATATATTAGCTGAG
>NW_001820805.1:164515-213550 GCF_000146945.2 Sclerotinia sclerotiorum 1980 UF-70 | reverse complement strand
ATACAATAGTAATTTTATATATATAATATCATTTGACTTACAATATGATTGGAAAAGTATCGATTTATAACTTTCATATCTATTTAATACTAATATTTGATATTTGCTCTTTCTTTATTAATTAATATATTTATTGAAATATTTTAATCACTTTAAACCTATCTCATTATTTGTTCATTCATTAGAAATAGATTTAATAACTCAATCCACAGGAAAAACGATTTTGGTATATTAATTGGAAACATGAACTTGTCCTTGAACTATCAGAAATGGAGGTATAGTTTCACCTTCTTTATTACTACATATAATTGCTATAGCCCATTCTCGATTGCCTAATTATATTACCTTACTTCTATTATTTTTTTCAGAATTAATTACAACTATTCCAAAGTATATTATATTTATCATAAAGCTGGTTTCGTCGAAATTATAGAAGTCACAATCTTGAATATTATATTTCGTCTATATATTCGATATCAATCCAAATTACTCTTTAATAAATTTAGGATCTTTATAGAGAGCTTTTTAAAAGTTATAAATACAATTAAAACATATCTTTAATTTTATACAATACTTTACGAATCGATGAGCTCAGAGCTTTCCAACTCTCTTCGCATCTCTTGATTCGAGAATATAATTCGCTATATCTTCTATATTATTTAATTTAAATCTAAATCCTCCTTTATCCATATCGATAATATACTGAATAAGCACCTCTTCTTTTTCAATCAAATTAAGATTATTTGCTCGAGTTTCTATTTTATGAATTCAATCGCTTATTCTATCTCGTAATGTAGTTCGAGGGACTTTGTAGATTTTCGCAACCTTTCCAATTGTAAGATTTTTTGATTTTTGAATAGCTTCAATAGCTAAGATTATTCTGGTCTCTTTTGATTGTATTTCCATAATAATTCGTTGAAATATCGCGTCTTGAAATTGAATGATAAAAGATATTGAAAAAGTGACGACTCGCTGATAAACCACGTTATCTTTTTCTTTAAGTTTCTTTTTTAAATATTTCAATTTTAAAAATAGAATAAAGATTATTAAAAAAAAAAAAATTTATTTAATATAATTTTAATTATCAAAACCTTTAAAATTTCTTTAAATATTTTAAATATATTTATCATATTAAATATAATAATTAAATAAATATTTATTCCAGTTTTTATTAAATATAAATATAAAAAATATATAAAAATAAATATAAAAAAATATAAAAAAATATAAAAAGAAATATAAAAAAAAATATTAAAAAAGATATAATTATTTTTTCTAATACTAATATATTATTCATATAATAAAATTTTTAAAATATTTAAATCAATCTTAATAAAAATACTTTTATATATATAATATTTTTTAAAATATTATATTCAAACTCAATTAATATTAGTTATAAATATCTACATACTTTGATTAAAAATTAATAATAAAATCTAAAATTATTATATATTCATCGATATATAGAATTTCTTCATTTTTGAAAATAAATTTCTTTTCCAATTCAAAATTATAATCTGTCACACTCAAGAATACTGGGTAGAGTATCTTGTATTAGAAAATACTAAGCTAAGGAGAAAAGAAGAAGGAAAACAAGAGCAGCGAGTTTTCCTGTGATTAAATACAAACGGGGCATGCCACGTGACCCGAAGGTGTGAGGCGTCACATAATCTATATTTACCAAAAAAAAACTTTCGTATTTAATAATAATACTTTATTTATAATAAAATAATATTTAAATTAATATTAATAATAATACCATTTTAAATGTATATTATTAATTAATAATGAATAAGATACTAGATTATAAAATATATCTTATATTTATTGATTAATATTTTATTAAGAATAATTTTAATATATAATATAATTTCTTCAAATCAATATCAATATTGATATTATTTATTAAAAAATATTTTTATAATATAATCTTTTAATAAGAAAATAGGTTTTATATAAAATATTAAATCAAAATTTAATCATAATTTTAATCTTTTTTTAAAATAAATAAAATAAAAGTGTTAAATAAAGCATATTTTGTTCTTGAAAAATTCAAAATAGTTTATATTATTCAAACAAACATATATTTTATTATATATAATAAATGAAAACTTTATTAATATTTTATTATTATAAAAAATTTAAAGTTTTTTTATAATAATTAAAATTTTAACTCAATTGAAAATCATATTTTGGATAATATATTATTAAAAAAATATCTAAATTTGACTTGAAATTCATTTATTTTAATAAATTAAAAAACAATCATTATTTATATATTCTTTAATTTTATTATAAAAATATAAAATATAAAATATAAAATATAAAATATAAAATATAAAATATAAAATATAAAATATAAAATATAAAATATAAAATATAAAATATAAAATATAAAATATAAAATATAAAATATAAAATATAAAATATAAAATATAAAATATAAAATATAAAATATATCCTTTTGAAAAGTCAAGGGCTTAGAGAGTATATATCTTTTATATAATCAGATAATTAATATATTCAAAAATAATAAAAAATTATAATAATGTGATCATCCCTATATCTAAAAAATCTGTATTAATCAATGCTAGCTTTACACATTTTCATACTTCATAATTATCTTAAATAATTAATAAATCTTTCTTTCTCTTAGTCTAATGATTATGATTATAGCCGGGCCGAGATTTCCGATTGACCGACGGCGCGGACGCTCCTTATAGCCGGAAACCTAATGATCCCCTCTTCTCATTGAGACATTCGATCAATTCAACCGGTAGCTATGGAATTCAGAATATGATACTGGTGGGAAAATATTTTGTTTGAATCTAGACACGTATTCTTTCTAGATTTATTATGGATCAATGTCTATAAACATAAGTGCTGCCTTTTAAGATGTCCGCACTTTTATCTGCTCTCTATTCTTATTTGGTTGCTGCCGGGATCTGACGTAGTTCTTGAAATGATTTTTCCTATACTTCTCTTCGTAGCGACAACCGCTGCACAACAAGCTGCATATGGCCAATGCGGAGGTGTAAGCTGGACCGGTGCAACAAGTTGTGCTACAGGCAGCACTTGTGTCTACCAAAACCAGTACTATAGTAATCAATCCCCGGAGCACACTACACAGCAACATACTCACCATGTTGCGTAGGCCAATGTCTTCCCGGAGCGGATAGTAGTACTTCGAGTTCAAAAACGACATCAATTCTCCCGGCAACCTCAAAAGTATCTACATTAACATCAAAAGTGTCTTCGACGTCAACCTCCATAGCTAAAAGTAAGATCCTGATCGATGCAATTCCAATCATACTACGATTGAAACTTGCTAAGACACACTTAGGTCCCACGTCTACTGCAGGCATAGAATATTTTATAACTTTGTAAGCATAATCATTCATGCTCCTGATTTGAGCCTTCACTAATTTCGGAGCAGCGGCGACTCATACTCACAGACAGGCTTTGACCCAACTTTAACCCAACCGGCTGCTGGGAACCCCCTCGGAAATCCCAATCTTCAAGGCTTTACAACAACTGGTGGTCTTAATTGGGCATGTAGACCAAGAAGTTTGAATCCGATCATTCGCTAATGGAAAAATACGTAGATCGGCTATCTCGTTGAAACATACAATGTCACACTCATGTTATCATACAACTTTGCTTTCGGAGGCGCGACAACCAACGCATCGCTTGTCGCTCCTTACGCACCCACAGTACTCTCCTTGATCGACCAAGTGGATCAATTCGTCCAGTATATTCCCTCGGGGCCTTGGTCGGCTAGCAACACGCTTTTCGGCATCTTCATGGGTGTTAATGATGTTGGGAACGCATACTATCTCTCGAATTATACCACGGTACTCGGTCAAATCATGGATTCTTATTTTGCGGAAGTTCAGCGACTCTACGATGCCGGGGGCCGGAATTTTCTGTTTTTGACCGTTCCACGTGAGTCTCCACGGTGATGAATATCAACGGTGAAAATATCAGACACTAACGATACACAAAGCCACCCAAGATAGTCCGCTCTTCATAGCTCAGGGGACGGCGGTGCAGGCTTCTCTCGCTACTGCTATATCGCAATACAATGCAGCTCTAGTGTCACGGGTGACAGAATTTAAAGTGGCAAATGCTGGATCCAAGACCTGGGTATACGATACTCAGATTCCCTTCTTAGCCGCAATCAACAATCCTACAGCATATGGTTCGGCTAATGCCACTTGCATCAACTCCGATGGAGTCAGTTGTCTCTGGTGGAACAACTATCATCCTGGACAAATTATTCACAAACTAGTCGCTCAAGGAGTAGCTACACTCATGAAGGGGACGTTCTGGTAGAGGGTAAAATCATGAAGTAATGTTAAATCCTGGTTTATTTAGAAAACAAGTACTTTATCTCTAAATTTGCAGGTCGTGATTGTAAGGTTACCTCTATTAAACAGTCAACTCGAATTAGACACTTTAATCAGTCAAATAACATACGTTATCGAGTAATTAGATTGTAGTCGACTTTTCTTTGTGTAGGAATGGTGATCCAAAGTAACAGCATGACTTAGATGTGGAAAACCATGGATTAAATCAAAAACAAAATGATGGTTATTTGATATATACATTAAACAATTGTTCAAGGCGGGCCGGAATACATACCATGCGTGTTGTGAGGTATAAGGATTGGCCTGGCGAAGATGATACATTATGTATACACTGCACCACTTCGCTTGGCCTCTTTCCCACTCCCGACTTCCGATAGAACTACATGCAGGTTGTCGCGAAATCTGTACCCACCAAGCAGGCCACTTATGGATTGCCTGCTACTCGTGTTGGGACTGTCAAGAGTAGATACGTTGATAAATCATAGCATGTCGGAATTTCAAACCAAAAATTATTCGGACTATTTCTAACATTAAATATGCCAACCGAACTTACCACATCATCTCGTATTCTCATTGCAGGAGGTGGAACTTGGGCTGTATCTACAGCTCTTCACTTAGCCCGTCGAGGTTATATAGATGTCACAATATTCGATACATACCCTATACCATCCCCAATATCTGCTGGTAACGACATCAACAAGATTGTGGAAGAAGGCACGAACAATGGGATTTCTGGTATTCATGAGAAGCTCACTAACAAATATAGGCTCTTTCCTCGAGGATGAAGATGATATCTCTATGATTTTGCTTAACAAAGCGACCGAGGGTTGGTTGTATGATCCTATTTTCAAACCTTACTACCATCCAACTGGGTATATTGTGGCGGCGGATACCCCAGCTGCGTTGGAGCAGGTGGAGAAGCGAGAGACACCTAATTCACAGATCGGTTTCGTGACATTAAATACTGCGGAAGAGTTCAGGAAGACAATGCCGCCCGGGGTATTGACAGGTGATTTTCCTGGTTGGAAGGGAGTGTTCAAATCTTCTGGTGCCGGCTGGGTACATGCTCGTAAAGCCATAGAGAGTGCAGCTAAAGAGGCGGAAAGGCTTGGGGTGAAGTTCATTACTGGATCACCCAAGGGTTTTGTCACTAGTCTCATTTTTGAGGATGGAGACGTCTTAGGCGTTAAGACTGCGGATGGAAAGGAACATCGGGGCGACAGGACAATACTTGCAGCTGGTGCTGGCGCCGATGCGCTCTTTGATTTTAAAGACCAGCTTCGGCCTACGGCTTGGACTTTAGGGCACATCAAGATGTCAGAGGATGAAATAACATTGTACAGGAGCCTCTCTGTTCTTTTCAATATAGAAAAAGGATTTTTTATGGAGCCGGACGAGGATAACCACGAGCTCAAAATATGCGATGAGCATCCTGGCTATTGTAATTGGGTAAGTTGATATTTTGTTGACTTGGGAATCCGATTGAATTATTCAAAACACGTCAGAAAATAAGAACATTCAATCCGAATGTATGGGATTTGAGGTCGGAATGATTATGATTACTGGAATTCTGGAGGCATTTTATGAATATATACAACCGCTAGTGATCCTACTCAACCCGGTGAAGAACAGTGAGGAGATACGAGTAAGCATTGACCAAAATATACTTTTAGGTTCCTGGATCGAACGGCAAAACTAGGAGCATTCCCTTTGCGAAACAACAGATCCCCGTCGATTCGGCAAAGAGAATCCAGCAATTCCTGTTAGAAACGATGCCCCATCTTGCAGACCGCCCCTTATCCTTCGCTCGCATCTGTTGGTGCGCTGATACCCCTGATAGAGCATTCCTGATCGATAAACCCCCCGGATTTGCCTCGCTAACTCTGGCGGTGGGTGCTAGCCGACATGGCTTCATGCATATCACTTCGGTTGGAGGATTTGTGGTGGATTCCATGGAAGGGAAATTGGACCCAAGATTGAAGAGCGCCTTTCGATGGAGACCGGAAACGGCAGTTAACAGGAATTGGAAGGATCTACAAGGTAGATTTGGAGGACCAAATAAAATCATGGACTTCCAGGACGTCAAGGAGTGGACGAACTTACCAATCAGATAAAAATATAAACCTCAGCATGTAATACATACAAAAAGAAACATGTTTCGCCATCCGTTCTGCGGGACTAAACTAAATGCGTGTAACCTCCTTTACCAGAGACACCCTTGAGTGAACTTGTAGTGCTGAGATGGCACACGAAAGAATTGACCCATATCAAGTGTCCCCGGATTGCAGTTCAATAACGAAGGGTTTTAGAATTTTGGAATCATTCATTCTGAATATTGAATCATATCAAAAATTTGGGATGATCTCGGATATCCAGTCTATTTGACATGATGATTCTTATAATGATTATAGCATTTTCCACTTCAAATTGGGATTGCAGTCGGAACTATTGGCACCCCTTGCGGAACCAGGACCCAGGTCGCCTCAAGACAATTTTGATATGTTCAATTCATGTATGTATCTACGAATCTATGTACGTACCTATGTGAAGTATGGGTATCCTCGAGCCGTATGGCAAGCTTCATGTCGCAATTGACAAACATTCATCGTTCGACTGCTTATTCTTCTTCGTAAATCTCCTGCTGCATCTGCCGTTCCCATATGCGGTTTGCCGACTCGACAATTTTTACGGCTTTTGCAAGAAGCTTAGCGTGGTACTTTTCCTCGTCGTCGGATGCTAGACGTAACTTCCTGGGTTGGGCAAGGAGTAGTATGGGTATTCATTCCTTGGAATCTGCTCCCGCGATCGCACCAACTGTTTTATAACCATTGTCCCAGAAGATCCTTGCCGTCCGACTTTTGATGAATGTTATGTCAGCCAAGGCGAGCAGATCAGATTTGGCCCCTATGACTTGTTAGATGTAGTTGCCAATATGCACCAACCAGAAAGTACGAATCCATAAAATCCCTTTGTTTTAGTAATGAGTTGAAGGACATACCAGCTTTGAGTCGATCAGAGAAGTGATCAAGCACCGCAGCTAGTGCTCCCCAATCCATTTTCTCACAGAACTTAATCATTCCTGCAGCGAAGCCATGACATGTCTGGGCCAAGTTTTGTATGGTTCCTCGTGGTAAGTCATATTTGCGAGCAACTACATGAACCGGCATCTCGTTGCACAAGTCTCGAAGCTGCAAAGCTGTGTAGAACCTCTTGTACACCCGAACGGTTTCGATTTCTTCAGGCGTTGACTCCTTCATCGACCCTCCATGTGCCCTAGGAGGGAGTTAACCGTCAACTAATGACTCGATGTGGAGTAACAAATAGACTTACATTTTGTTGATCAATAGTGGCTTAAGACCGACGAAACCAAGAACTCTAAGGTTGCTTTCATCAAGCATATCAACCTCCTTACGGAATATTTGCCAATTAATGTTGCCCTGCACCACTTGAACAGGCGTGAAAGTGTAAAGCGCATGCATTTCGCCGTCTAGTACAAATGTCTTGAGAGATTTCCGTAATTCCTTGTAAACGAATAAGCCATCTTCCGGGGCGAGAGAAGAAGCCACAACAGCCTGTTCGAGGCGTGTAGCTTCGTATAAAAATGATTGCCTTTGTTCGATGAGTTTATTTTCCAGCAAATCTTTCAGAGTCATTTAAACCATCGATCCTAGCTCTTCCTGATCAATCGTTTGATAGAGGAGGGTTTTCTTGACGTAATCGTCGATTGAGTCACTGCTGATTGCTAGTTTTGTAGCTATCACTTCGAGTAATGCCCTTTGCACGTATCAGGACCGGCCGATTAACAATGCCTATTTGGACTCTTATACCTTTTCATACCGCGCTTTCCTGGCACTAAACAACTCTCTACTGACGGAATCTCGGCTTCCATGAGCCCGGTAACGGACTCGAGGTCGGATTTTTCGCAACAAAGATATGTTTCGCCAATTTCATCTTTCCCTTTACGCCCAGCTCTACCTCTCATTTGACGGCTGCAATAATCAGCATTTGCAATTACCTGTGCCGGGTAGGATATTTACAGCATTGAAGGTCCGACCAAATCAGATCCCATCCTAGCACCATGTAATATTACCCGTCCTAATGGATTGTCAGCCTCTGCGATCGTACAGATCAATAACATTTAGTATTTTGGAATCGTTGTTAGGGCATTTTGGTACCGGGGCTTTCGTAACTGGATGACTCACTGGCGGGAAGATTGATACCGGCTGCCAGACTGCAAGTCGCTACCATTACTTTCAATAATCCTTCGTCGTAGGCAGCTGCAACCAAGTCGCGCTCTTCTGTAGTGAGACCAGCATTTATGGGCGTCAGAAAACCTGGGACTCAGAGATAAAAGGCACATACGATGAAACGCCACACCCATGAGAACTGTTCTCTCCAGCACTTGATCCAGACCACTACTCGTATTTCTTAGATCACTCAAAAGATCGCGTCGTCTATTCATGATAATTGGATCGACAGCATCGACAAAAGGTAGCACCTGGCTCATTAGAAGTGCATCTCTTTCACAATCCAGTCGACCTACCATTCAACGAACTTAGTATTACTGTTTCACAGTCTAGAACAAAGAACCAAAACTAAAAAACCGTGAGTCTGCATGTTCAATCGGAGAGGCGGGGTCGAACATGGCGCCTATACTCATGTGGATTATCTAAGCAAAACAACGAGCCTAGGGACTACTTACTGCTGCGGAACACTAGCACACTATAGCCACTCCTGGCAGTTTCATTGGCTAAAGCAACGACGGCGTTTAGTAATGGATTGTTCAGCTCTCTATGCTGCGAAATCTGTATTCGCCTGTGAGGCTCCGGAAGTGGTTTCGTGGAATTGCCTCGGACTTGCGAATTTAGTTGTGATGCTGCCTCGTAGAACCTGTTCGCACTTGAGGCTGGATATACAGCATTTTCAAAGACAAGGTGTTCCTCTACGGGAACAGGTCTGTAATTGGAAATATAGAATTTCGCATTATTGAGCCATTTAGCCAGCAAGTCTGCACTCTTTCCTTAGTCAGATAGACAAATCCCCATGAGACGTTCACCAAAGAAAAGCTAGACTTACATCGAGAGTTGCGCTCATACCAACTATTTGCACACCTTGCTCCAAGCTAAGGAGCTTTGTAGCCATTAGTTCCAGTATATATCCGCGGCTTTCATCGTTTGTGAAATGAATTTCATCCATGACCACGACCCCAAGATTCTCTATGGAGCAATCATCAATCGCCGCATTGACAAGCGAGTTAGCCTATTATTCTTAGTCAATGACTACAAACCCATGCTGTATCTATGCTGACGCACCTTTTCTATAGTGCATACTGCAATATCCATGTCAGCCCACGTTGAATTCAATTTGCTGCCACCATAAAACCCAGTAACTCTAACGGTGTTTTTATTGCCTCGATTCCGCCACATTGATGGCCACTTTGATTCCCGAGAAGCTGTCTCTTTGGAGATTCCCTGGACAACCTTTCGGAGCCACCGGAGTTTTTCTTGAACAAGTGCGACGTAAGACAATACTAACAAAGCTTTCTTCTCCGGGGTTTGTATGATCTTCTTGAGCATGAGGACATCTGCAACAAGTGACTTCCCACCCCCTGTCGGAGCAGTGTAGACAAGATTACGTCCTCCAGCAAGTGCACCACTACGCAAAAGACATTCTGATTGCCATGGGTATATGGATTTGATCCCCAAGGCAGCAAAGTTGTCGGTTAATTGACGCGGTAGTTGATATGCAGGATGTGCTAAATCAAGCAAGGGGTTTATTGTTGGGGTTGGCGTCAAAGCAAGATGCCTTCTCTGTGAATACTCGGAATAATCTGGAACCGTGATATTGTCAATTTCACTTGCCTTTAAAGTCCCCGGACTATCATCTTTGAGAGTTGGGCGGAGAAAGTCAGTTTGCTTGGAAAGTTTAGTTTGGCGATGGGCGCGATTAGGGAATGAGGGGGAGTCATTCAACTCGTCAAATGTTCTCTTCACAGCAGCGCGAGAGATAGTTGTGGAAGCCAGTCTTGTTGCATCCAAGGTAGTTTTGTGATATATGCCGGGCGGCGTCGCATTAGATTTCTTCATTTCCGAGTTGGACTGGGCTCAGGAATTGAATGTGTTCTGTGTAATAGGTAGTATAGAGAGTAATTCAAGGCATTTGGTAGGCAAAGCACAGGAAGAGGGAGGAAGACTGATGGAAGGTCCGAGTCAAATAACCTAACAGAGCAATTCTTCAAAACGAAAGATTTCTTTTTATAAGCAAAACGTATGGTTGAGTTAACTTTGAGGAATTATGAATATTGCCTGTGCCTGATATGTTTCGAATTGACTTGGTTGGAAAGTCTTGAGTGGATACTCGTACCCAGGTAGGTGGAAGAAGATGTAACCTTAGTGGCGGGCAGTGGACGAAAGAATTGCACGTGATCCATCAGTCCATCGGGTTATTGGGCGCTCCGGGTCTCCCTTGTTCGGAGCTAGCAAGGATATTTTGAAAAGCAACACCCCGCCTAAAAGTGGAGACTTTGAGGATTTGTAGAGGATGTTCGAGATCCCACATAAATGTTCGATTGATGGAAGGATTGATTGATTGATTGGTTGATGAATTGTGAACTGATGGATCGATGAATCAATGAACTGATTGGTGAATTGATTTTGTAATTGACTAAATTGATGGTTGATGGATTGATGGATTGTTAATATGACACCAAGACTTTACCATGCAGCAGCTGATGACTCGAGCAACTGTTGTGGACTTGAAATGATTATTTGCAACGACTGTAAAGAAAGGAATAAGACAAGTTTTGATTCCTTTTAACATATAGTCGTTCATTCACTTATTACTAGATAATCATTCTTTAAATTAACTCGTTCACTCATTCACTCAATCATTCATTGAAATCACTCAGTCATTCGGGGAATGTTTTAGTTTTCTACGTCCGCTCACAGGATATCATGTCATGCTCTGGTCTGCTCTGGCCTGTTCTCATCTGGTCTTTGGTCTCCTCTGCCCTGCCTGCCCTGCTTTTTAAATGACATCAGGTCTGTTTAGATATCCAATTTCGACATATATACCCCCTAACATTTCTGCCTATTGTTGAATGATATCAAAGTCCGAGAGTACCCCACCTAGCCTAGGCGGATATCTGGTTTGGATCTACTCGAGTACCGTAGAATATTGATGAAGCTCAATCTCCTACAAAAATAAACATGTTTGTTTTTTCCAAGCTTGTAAAGGCTGGGTTAGATAGGTATCTATCATATGGATAATATAAGGTTGTAGAAAACATTGAAAAAACTCCAAGTCGGGTCTACAGGATAAGGCTCACCTACTTACCTACTAGTCATTCTTGAAGTCGCCGCCCGTCTTTTTCCACACCCAGCGGAAAAGGGTGGTTGATTCTATGCAGGCACCATTTAGCGCCACTCCATGTCGTTTTGTTTCGCCAAAGAAATTCCCATTCCCACCTTTTTACTCCATCGCTTCATACTTCACCATCCCATCCCATTCATTCACCCAGTGATCCAATCCCATCCATCCATTCATCCACCATTGCTTTCATTGCCTGAGACTACAGACAGAGTATTACTCTGCACCTTTTAACCTAGACCCTAAATTTGAATAAAAGACAAAAGTACCTACTACTTACTAATACAGCTGCTGACTAACTACGCCGACTTTGTCCTTTCTTCCCAAAGCTCTATCTATATCCGTGCATCTATCAATCTTACCCAGGTCCTCTTCCCAGTCCCTACCTCGCACTCTCTATCTTCTTAAATATTTGTTATACGGCAAGGTATAGGACCATATTTTACAGCCAATCCATCATATTGCTAACTACCAACCGAACTCTCCCTCCCTCTCCTCTACCCATTTTCACATTTACTTTTACCATCTTGAAATTATCTCCCTAATCATTCATCCAAGCTTCAAGCTGCATAATCTCATTTAGCTTGTCCTTTTTCGAGCTCTCTCAACTTCCCTATCTAATCTTATTTACTCTCTTTATCAGTGAGGATTAAGGTATTGCCCCAACTTGGGTCATTTGTCCAGGGTTTGTGCATCTCCAGTTAATTCTACATGTATGTTAATGAGAGCTCACGAATAGCCTCGTCCCAGTTCTACTCATTGTCACCTGGTGGTCCTTCCACATCCGCCCTTTCTACAATATCAAGAATTTACCTGTCAACTACACCCTTTCTAATTCCAACCCGCTTCATTATTCAAGCAATCTCACTACCTCGATTTTCTCTCATGGGTCGAGACCTTGTCATAATCGTCCGGCAGCCTCGTATATAGCGCTTCTCGCACCTCGTTCTCGCGGGAAGCGCTCCAGTTCACAGCCCGATATTTGATCATTTCGGCCACGAATTTGTTTGCGGCGCAATCGTCATGACCAAGGAAATTAATGCTGGTACCAGCGTCGAAGGCTCATCCAGTACCCTCCCCTCGCAAGAGAGCGATGGCGTTGAGAATGTATGCTCAACCCCCGACTCTCACGCTGTAAATGCAATGGAGATCGTATCTGAACCTCAGGCACCGGCTGATGCGCCTGGGAGGGGATTGGAGAAAGAATTGTCAGCCCTTCGCGATTCCGAATCCCATCCTGTGACAGCGACCAATGCCACATCTTCAAATCGACCGAACAAGGATGCCGGAGCCAGCGGTATGGGCGGCGCTGCCTATGGTACTCGATCGCGCAATCGCACCAGTGCATCACGAATCAATTATGCGGAAGACAAGGAGATGGACGTGGACATTGAAATTGCAGCGCAAGAGAAAGAGGTGCGCAAGGCTGCTCGGGTCAATGATTCTCGCTCTTCGACATCCACCGATAATGGGTCGTCGACAGCTGCCACGAAAAAGACAGTCGCCTCTGAGCTAGAACCTGTCGCTACGACTCAAAATAACAACAAGGAACCTATTCCTGGCACCTCTACATTCTCTGCGAATCCATCAGTACCAACGACTCAGAATTCCAAGAAAAAGAAACCACCTGCTCAGACTGCCGCAGTTGCAGCTTCATCTTCGTCGCAGAACGTTGTACAAAATGGTTCGTTGGTACACACAACTACTCCTAGAGCGAGCATGGCTATGCACGAATCAAACATGTTGAGCTTCGATAACTGTGGCGCACGTTTGAAGGATGGGAAGCTTGTAGCCGATGATGGCACTGTTCTTTCAGTCAATGGTATGCATACCAAAGCCATGGATACACCCGCCCCTTTTCCACATATTTCGAAATACTAACCCATTATCAGATCACGTGTATCTTGTTTGTGAACCGCCGGGGGAACCATATTATCTTGGTCGAATTATGGAGTTTTTACATATCAATAATGATGTCAAAGAGCCTATTGACGCACTACGGCTTAACTGGTATTACCGTCCCAAGGAAATTGGGAAGAAGGTTAGTGATACACGTCAAGTATTCGCATCCATGCATTCCGACATTAGTCCCCTCACAGCTTTACGTGGCAAATGTCAGATCAAGCACAAGGCCGAAGTTGAAAAGCTGGATGTTTTGAGATCGACGAAGGACAGCTTCTGGTACGACAAGTTGTACGATCGTTACATTCACCGATACTACGATGTCATTCCCACTTTTCAGGTCATAAATGTACCAGATCCAGTCAAGAAAGTCCTTGACGAACGTTGGAAACACATTATTGTAGAAGCGGGGCGTGGCAAAGAGTTTACTAGTGCTGTGAAAACCTGTAAACGCTGCAGTAGGTACAGTGCAAGGTGCGTATTTTCGAATCCTAAAATATATAGCCGAGCTGATTATTTAGCAACGATTCTGTTGACTGTGCGGTTTGTCAGAATACCTATCACATGAGCTGTGTGAATCCACCACTGTTGAAGAAACCCTCACGCGGTTTTGCTTGGGCCTGTGGACCTTGCAGCAAGGCTCAAGAAAAAAAACTCGAGGCTCGCAATACCCCGAATATTAATGATGGAACCATTGACGCCGAAGATGACGAGATGAATGAGGATGAGGACGATCTACCCATAGCACTAGGCGATGCACTTGATGCAAATGGCAAGACCTCATCAGGGTCCCAAGATGTCGAAATGTCTATTCATCCAGGTACAGCGGAACAAGTTCATCAGGCAAGCCTATGGCTGTTTCGATATCTGGGAATACACTGCAAGGTTGAAGATGCACTGGACTATGACGATCGTATATATCCAAGGGCTAGCTCTAGAATTGGGAACCGTCATCAAGCCAATGTTCCAGCATGGCCTGGCAGACCCGTGGAGTATGTCAAGGCTGTGGAGATCAAGAAAAAATACATCAAGGGAGGGAGCAGTAGTCACAGGAAGGATGCAAAGCTATCAAAAGAGACTATAGCTGCATTGGAAGCCGACAAAATTGCCCGTGAAAAAAGACCGATCTGGGTCATGGATGAGCCAAATGGATATATTCCCCGTGGTGATGATGCACCCAACGATGACCCTAAAAATACGGCGACTCTCCAGTTCAAAATCCCAGAGGTCGGTGAGGCTTCTATGAGCGCCGAGCGGGGAATGGACGATGGCGCTTCGTCCTTGGACGTCCCTGCGTATGAGCAGTTGGTCAATGATTATATGATTCGTGCGAAAGCAATGGCCAAACCTTTAGGCTTACCGGAACGATCAACCAATCTTCTTGATGTAGCCTTGCAATTGCTCTATTCGAACAATTTTGATGTAGACAAAGCGCTCGATGCACTTTCCAAAACTGACAAAAAGGCATTCAAGGAGCCAGAGCTAAGTTCGGCCGAGCTTAAAAAATTCGAGGATGGCGTTACTAAATTTGGGTCTGAATGGCTTAGCATTAAAAGACACGTGAAGACTATGAGTCCTGCCGATGTGGTACGTTTTTACTACATATGGAAAAAGACGGACAGAGGAAAACAGGTATGGGGCAATTATTCCGGACGAAAAGGCAAAAAGGAGGCCAAAAAGGCTGAGGCAGCCTTGGGAAAGTTACAAGATGACATTGCCGATGATCACGATGATTCTGCTTTCGATAACGACAAGGTTTTACAGAAAAAGAAGGGATTCCAGTGTAAGTTCTGTTCCGTCAGAAGCTCGCAGCGATGGAGACGAGCTCCGAACACACCTGTTGGTACCACAGTACCTGAGAATCCAAACAGCAAAGGAGCTGCAAAAGAAAAAGGTAACCAACTTGTATTGGCGTTATGTCAAAGATGCGCTGAACTCTGGCGCCGCTATGCGATACAATATGAGGACATCGAAGAAGTGGCGAAGAAAGTGGCAGCTTCAGGAGGACGAGCTTCGAAACGGAAAATGGATGAAGAGTTTCTTAGAGAACTTAAAGCTGCAAACGAGGGCTTTGTGCAACCCGATGTTCTTCCCACCACAGCACCTATATCGGCTCACAGTACGCCTGCGCCTACGCCACCTGTTCCGACAACCTCGGAACCACCTAAGAAGAAAGCCAAACCTAGTTCAGATAGTAAAGAGACTTCGGATTCTGTGCTCGAAAACAGTGCCGTAGTAACGCCAGCACAGCCGAAAAAGAAACTAATAGTCGAGAAACCTCCCGCCCCTCCGCCTCCTCCCCCGGAACCCCCCAAGCCAAAAATCCTTCCGTGTGCTGTTTGTGGCCAGATGGATCCATTAGGAGATCAACATCTTTCTTGCAAAGAATGTAGAATGGCTGTGCATCGCCATTGCTATGGAGTTGTTGATAACCGAAGTCCCAACAAATGGACTTGTGACATGTGCCAGAACGATAAAGATCCCAAAGTGTCGATAGTGAGTAGATTTAATCTTTCTTTGTTATATTTGTGTGATCGCTCACCATTTCAGCAATACAAATGCATGCTTTGCCCAGTAGAGTCCACAGAGCATGATTTCGTGGAACCGCCCAAGATCTCTCATAAGAAGAAAACCGAAAAGGAGCGCGAGCGCGATCGCGTAGAGAGAGAAAATGCGCAGAAAGCTGCGGACTACTTTCGAAAAAAGCAAGAAGAATATAACAAACCCGTTAACCCTCGAGAGCCACTGAAGCGCACGGCCAATAACAACTGGGTACACGTCACCTGTGCTGTATTCACACCTGAAGTAAAGTTCGGAGATGCGAAAGCGCTCGTTCCTTCTGAAGGAATTCCTTCAATCCCTTCGAGTAGGTATGATGAGGTTTGCAAGGCATGCAAAAAGAAAGGCGGTGCCTGTGTGAATTGCCACTCATGTCGAGCTCCAGGTAAGAGTCACTTTACATATCCATATTGTCATGTTACTAAAGCATTGCAGTACACGTGGAATGTGCGCATCAGAATGGGTACATCTTGGGCTTCGATATTGCGCCCGTGAAGGGATCTCGCCGCGATCAACACAATATCGTGAATATCAATGGTGAGATGGGCGCCATGTCTGCCGCTATCTGGTGTAAGGAGCATTTGCCGACTAAGACTATTGTGCATCGCATGCATGATATCGTCGACGAAACGGGTCTCAATGCTTTACAACTCTTTGTACAAAACTTTAAACAGGCAGACTTAGCACTGACTGGCACAGTCCGAAAAGCGAACCTTGTCAATCAATCTACTAGAGCGGCCAGTTCTGTCCATGTTGCCACGTCCCAAAATCGTAGGACGTCGACGACGGGAGCTTCCATAACGACTCCCATTAATAGACGTGCTTCTCTGGCATCAATAAAAGTTGAGGATTCGCCAGTGAGTACTTCACTTCCGGTAAGCGATTCAGAGAGAAAATGTGTCACCTGCAGTGTTGATATAAGCCCTAAATGGTGGCCGATGATTGAAGCTTCTGTTACGACCAAGAGCCCTGCACTTCCCCTTGACGCGATACTGGATCACGATCCTACAAAATCGGAAAGCCCTGGTCTCACCAATGGTAACTTACCTAATGGCCTAACGGGTGAAAGAAATGGAGTTCATGTTGCACTCGCAGCCGCAGCCTTAGATCAAAATACACAAAAACCGGCTCCCGTGCCTACGGAATTTCAATGTCACCAATGCCACTGGAAGAAGATTCGAAAACAACCCACACCCACACCGACCCCTCCACCCATACCTGTACCAATAACAATCGATCGCGAGGTTTCACGACCTCCGGCACCCCTCCCAATTGCAACTCCTGCACCCGTCATTGCGAGTATTTCTCAACCTGAGCATGAGCGAAACCATGCGCCTCATCAATATCCATGGCCCCCTCAACCTCCTTCGTACCCGGCCACTGCTCCATCGTATCCATCCAATACTCCATATAACAACTGGCCACGCCACTCCCCTGCGCCAGCTAACGTCGCTGTCGTACATCAAGTGAATGGCAATCATTCACCAAGGATGCCTGGAGTTACGCCACAACTTGGAGGGCCACCTCATAATCGACAGCCTGTGCAAGGTCTACAGCCATCCCCCCACCAAAATGGACGCTTGTCGCAAACGCCCAACGGCTACCCACCATCGCCCCACCGACTTCCTGGACCACCACCTATTCACATGCAAAATGGAGGGTACGGGTCTTATGTCTCCAATAGACCCGCTCCTCATCATTTAACCAACGGCGGACCGCCCCCTCGTGCTCCGGAACACCCATTCTCGCAAAGCAGCGCGCCGATGCATCCTCGTCCGTACGGTCCACCGCACGCACCATCACACGGTAGCCCACCACTCAACCGGCAACTAAATGGTATTCCTCCTCAACTGAATGGTGTTCCTCCTCAATTAAATGGTGCGAGACCGAATGATAATCGCGTTAATGGTGGAGCAAGCGCAAGTCCATCGCTGCGAAATTTGCTTTCTTAGAAGAGGGTTGGTTGGCCAAAAACAGACACACATATCATCTAGCCTTTGGTTGACGTTTACTGTTTTATCTCGTTCATGTACTGTATGATTCCAATGTTTTACAAATTCAGGCGTTCGTTTTATGGTGGCCATTCCTTTCTCTGGGAGCATGGCGTTTAGAGACAACCACAATGTAAAATAGATTATCCAAGATGATTGGAGGTGGGAAACTAGAATCATCCATGGGAAACGGTAAGACGGCTGATTCAAAATGGGAGGACGGTCCATAGGTACATCATAAATAAAAACAACTTGTACAAATAGAGTTGTGATGAGTTGCCGGTCTTGTAAGGCAAGATCTGAATGCCACAATATTTAAAATAGTTGGCGGCCAACAGCCCGCTCATCACACTTTCAGGTAGGTACCCACATATAAGAAGTGAGGATTAATTTTGAGATGTTTGTAAATTCTACCATCATGATGTCCTAGATCATTGAATTGTGCACTTGGTAGGTAAGCCGCATGGGCCTTCCTTATCTCTGGCACCTGTTTCTCCTCCGCTTTGCACTGTTACTGTCCTCCGATTTGTTTGCTTGGTATTTTCAGTTGCTCCATTGCTCTCTGCCCCTGCCTTTTTTGGCTCTACCTCTCCTGCACCATTAGTTATTGCGGGACCCTATCCATTAACGTTAACAGTGCAATTTAATCGGTCGTCGTTGGGATAGCTTACATCTAGTCACGCAAAGTTAACCTTGCTAATGGCCTTACCAAATTCCTCGCCTTGAATGGTGGCGATTTCCAACTCGAGTGCAGAGGGTGATCGAGATCCGTCGCCACCCTAGTGATTTGTGAGTTACATTTCTTTCCAAAGCGTAGCAAAACACCGTAGTGTATAATTCAAGAAAACGAATTAGGAACTTACAGCGAAGGTTCCTGCGCCCCATGCTGAGCCACCTCTGACCTCTTCTATATTACCGAGTTGTGCAAAGGCCTTGGCATATCCCAGTGGAACATAGACGATGCCGTGATGAGCCAATGTCGATAAAGAGGCAATGACGGTGCTTTCTTGTCCGCCGCCTGGAGTGCCAGTGGAGACGAAGATACCGGCGTATTTACCCCAGTATCCCCCGGTTTGCCATTGGCCGCCTGTGGCGTCCCAGAAGGCTTTCCATTGTGCAGGGAAGTTGCCGTATCGGGTTGGGATGCCGAAGAGGAATGCGTCCTACAAGTGGGAATGAGAGTGTTAGTTATGTTGTGGTCATGGATTTCTCGGGTCATTATTCAAGAGCGAGGTAGATTGGAGGTGAAATTAGGATGAGCATGGTCCCATTGCTCAAGCCACATGGGAAGGTTCTAGGTATACGGAAACTTACATAGCTAGCCAGAGTTGCCGGATCAATAATTGGAATGTTGGGTTTGGCTGGAGCATGCATCTTGGTCAAGACTTCCTGGGGAAGAGTCTCTGGAACTCTAATTGTAAATTCTTAGTGACCACTGTGTAGTTGTGAAGCATTTGATGTTGATGCTTACTGGAAGAGATCAGCTTCAATTCCAGCCTTCTTGAGACCTTCCTTTTCGGCTTCGGCAAGCTTTTGAATGTGGCCGTACATGGAGTACTGTTGGACATGCAATGATTAGCATCATGATAAGTTTTTGAGTAAACTGGTAGGAATAAAGGAAGTGAACAGGAGTAGAATAATAGGATTATATGCGGTATTGGATGGATAGAATGTGAGGAGGAATGGTGGTAGAGATAGTTCTGTCCTCCCCTTAATAATAGTGGGGTTCTGTAGAGATAGAGTAGAGCAGCTACTTACAAAGACGATAGCAACTTTAGGAGCCATGATGGTAGATGGTAGATTTAATTGAATTAAATAATATAAGAATTGAAAAGTCGATATGAAGAGTGAGAGAGAGAGAGAGAGAAAGAGAGAGAGAATAGATGGGAAAAGTCTTCCTTTTATATCTAATTCATTCAAATGTAGTCGAGTGTGTATTTGATTTATTGCTTATATGTAGGTACCTAATGAATGCGGGGTTCAACAAAAGTGGATCTCTGGTGTGAGCATACTCCCCCGCCTGGTGCAAATGGTGACCTTCAACTGGTGTGCTTGGTGAAAAGTAATGATTAGTGATTGATTACAGACCAGAGCTTTGTGATTAATAAGTGATTGGTTTTCATTAGCTAGGTACTTGGTGGTTATCTAGTATTTAGCGTATTTAGTATTTACCTTGTACTCGGTACTTATAAGTTACTACCCAGGACCTACCTACCTACCTACCTAGTAAGGTTCTATCAAAGCCACATTCCTTCGATGCATTATTAAATCATTACGATAGCCTCGAGTAAGCAATAATAGCAACAGGGGTTTCTGTGTTTCTTTCTCATGATTGGATACTATCTTTCGTTCGGCAACACAACAAAACCTTTCCATTGATTATTAACCTCCCTGCATCCACCAATCACAACAAAGCAAACACCACTCGTAGGTTAAAAAAAAAAAATATCACCACCATGACCATGCCCACCGTCACCATGCCCACCATCACCATCACGACCCATCACGCTTTCGGAATTTGGTTAACGTCCATAGCAGTTGGAATGTCGCCCTTTTGAAACTCAATGTCATTCTTTCATGCGAGGGGGAACTTGCGCATATACAACGCAATTGTCCCATTTCATTCTCTAAATACCAGGCCATGTATTGGCAATTCTTCCTCGTCTCATATCGCTCTTTTATCTGCTACTAATCATGTTTTTTATTTCAATCCTCAACTCATTCATCGAGGGAAAAAAACAAAATCTTCTTTTAATTTCAATGACCTTCCTCATGCTTTGGATTTAAGGCCTCTGGAGTCTTTGCGCCTGGAGCGATCAATTATTAAGAATGAGTCAGTAGAAAGAGCTTCGTTGGAATATTCCGAAGATGTCCAGGATTTACCCCAGGAGCCAGAGCCGGCGGCACCTGCGTCTCAAAGATTGCTAAATTCTTCAACCTTGAAAGATTTTGGAGAGGACAGAAAGAAGGAGAAACTATCAAGGAGAGCCAAGCGCATGGGAAGCTTACCTCAAGGTTTGATTACTCTCGACGCTGAATCCTCAGACGTGCAAGAATCTCCGTCAATAGGTGGGAAAAAGGTCAAAAAGGCCCAAGCATCAAGTGAAGTAGAGCTTCTCCAAGGACTTCTTCCTTTGGAACCATTGGAAATTGAACATGAGCCACCGCCATATCCGACCGTGATCATGCAAGCACGTAGTAATATGCTCAAATTCGAGAATTGCGTCGTTGTAACTCGTGTCGGTGGTTTCTATGAATTATATTTCGAGCATGCGGTTGAGTATGCCCCACTTCTAGGTCTCAAAATTGCGCAGAAGAAGACAAACGCTGGACCTGTTTCCATGGTAAGTCCTCATAAAACAATCAAATCACCATATAATAACGGTAAATAGGCGGGCTTTCCCTTTCATCAACTTGATCGTTATTTAAAGATACTTGTACAAGATCTAAATCGTTATGTTGCTATCTCGGAAGAGTTTCCACATGATCTTTCAGAAAAGGTAAAATCTGGAGGCCTGATGCATGACCGAAGAGTCTCTCGGATTGTGACACCCGGCACCCTCATTGATGAAGGTTTTATGGATCCTCTGTCGAATAACTATGTGCTTGCCATACACGTGCAACAAGATGAAACAGCTGAAGCCGTTGAACACGAGAGTCATCATAAATCAATTGGGTTGGCTTGGCTGGATCTATCGACCGGCCATTTTTTCACACAACAATCATCACTCTTGCAACTTCCTTCTTTCCTGGCCCGTGTAGCCCCGCGCGAAATCGTATTGGCTGAAGAGATGCAATCCTTTAAGAGCCACCAACTATTTACCATTCTCACCGATGAACACCACATAATCACTTATGTAACACCATCTGGAGTGAAGCCTATATCTGAGTGGACTCCTATGCTGGAATCAGCAGTGTCACCGTCCTCGGCCGATGCCTTTTCGGAAGAAGAGGTGTCGGCTGGTAGTTGCTTGCTTCAATATGTTGAGACAAGATTACAAAGCACAAACATGAAACTTCAACCTCCGGTTCGCCAATTGAATGTGATGGGAATCGACAAGAATACTATGAGAGCCCTCGAGATTAAAAAGACCATCAAGGATGATACTTTCAGTGGTAGTCTACTGCACACAATACGACGAACAGTGACCAAAGGAGGTGCAAGGCTGTTGGAAAATTGGCTTGGCAAGTTTGCCCTGTGTACTTGGCTTTATCTCAATGTTTCCAAAGGCTAACGGAAACAGCATCACCTTCAACATCTTTGGATGTAATAAATTCGCGACTCGATGTCGTGACATACATGCTTGAAGTTGAGCCTCTGCGGGAACGAATGATAACTCTCCTGAAACGCAGCCACGATTCTCATCGCCTACTACAAAAATTTGCATTTGGTAGAGGAGATGGTGATGATCTTCTCGATCTGGCTAGCACAATATTTGCCACTCGAGATCTCGCATTCGCACTTGAAATCCAGAATGCCACATCTGAACCTTGTATACAGGAATTACTCGCTCGTATTCACCTCAAAGGTCCGATGGAACTAGCCCAAGCAATCACAGACGCCATCGACGAAGACGGACTCGTACAACAGCATCGTATTGAAGAGGGTGAAAGTGGGGAAATGCAGGCATTGGCCGAAGCGATCGTTGCTTCAGAAGGAACCACAGAAGAAACTTCCATCCTCCGAAAAAGTCGCAAGAAACCCGCCAACAGCATTCGCGAATACTACAACCCAGAAAACGAAGCCTGGATCATGAAATCAACGGCTACTCCGACCCTCAAACATCTTCACGAAAAGCTCTCCTCTCTCTCTGATCAGAAAGCCGCCCTGGCAGCTTCTCTTTGCGACCGTCTTGGCGCAACAAGTCTCACCCTTCGCTTCACCCCCGGCCTCGGCCACATCTGCCACGTCAAAGGCAAAGATGTAGATCTCAATATGCCCGAAGCCCGTACCATCAGTTCCAGCAAAAGTACGCGCTCTCTTCACCATCCTGAATGGTCATCATTAGGCCAAGAAATCGATCAATGTCGCATCCATATCCGAGCCGAAGAACAACGACTCTTCTACAAACTCCGCGAATTGGCCATTACCAACCTCATTAAGCTTCGACGTAATGCTACTGTATTGGATGAAATCGATATTGCATGTTCATTTGCTACTTTGGCAGATGAGAGGGGTTGGACACGTCCTATCCTCAACACAAGTTCCGCGCATAAGATTATTAGCGGGAGACATCCTACAGTTGAGACTGGACTAGAGGAAGAAGGACGAAGTTTTATCTCCAACGATTGCCTCGTGGGAGATGTTCATCGGGCATGGTTAATCACAGGACCCAACATGGCTGGAAAGAGTACATTCTTGCGACAAAATGCGTTGATTACCGTTCTTGCACAAGTCGGTTCGTATGTACCTGCCGAGTATGCAGAGCTGGGAATTGTGGATCATATATTCAGTCGTGTTGGATCTGCAGATAATCTCTACCAAGATCAATCTACGTTTATGGTGGAGATGTTGGAGAGTGCGATGATCCTCAAAAATGCGACATCACGATCATTTGTCATTATGGATGAAATTGGTAGGGGAACAACACCTACAGATGGTGTTGCGGTAGCTTTTGCATGCTTGCATCATCTTTATCATGTGAATAAATGCAGGGCATTGTTTGCAACGCATTTCCATGCATTGGTGGATCTGATAGAGGAGGGTGATATGGACGCAATGGGCTTCTATTGTACAGACGTGGAAGAAGACGGTGGGGACGTGGACGGAGCATTCAGATACATGTATAAATTGAAGGAGGGTATCAACAAACAGAGTCACGCTCTCAAGGTTGCCAAATTGGCTGGATTGCCAAGAGAAGCTATCGAGGTTGCTAGGCAGGTCTTGGGAAAAGATATTAATTTCTGAATAGAAAGTCAGTATTTGATCATGGCCATGATTGTTTGTATAACGTAAAGTTAAATGTTGAAGCATTCAGGAAAAAATTAGAGTGTTGTTTTTAATCTTCAATGTGCGCATGCACTCGGGGTTAAAAAGCTATGAATTGTTCATCACAAAGCTTCAAGGAATATAGAAATATGTAAGAAAACAGCGACTGACCTTCGGAGTGAGACAGACTAGTGGTTTTTACATCACATTTCAATGTCATACCACGATACGCATTCTTTGGTTTGTTAAGTTCCTTTTATTTTCTAGAGTCAAGATATTTGTGACGACTAGATGACTATCATGTCTTGTTATATATCTTTTCAGACATACAGAGAATTCAAAGCAGATAGATCATGGACGAAATTAGTCGAACATTCCTCCGAAACCCTCGTCAGCAGAGTCCTCAGCCTCGGATTCCTCCTTCTTGGCTTCCTCAACAGCGGCAGCTGGGGCGGCCTCAGTGGCGACAGGCCCGGCACTTGCGTATGCCTCTGGGTTGGCAATACGGTCCTTCAATTCATCAATCTCAGCCCAGCTGTAGTCGGTAGAGATGGCAACGGCCAAAACCTTCTTGTAGCTGTTGACAACAGAGTGCATAACAGATGGAAGGGTTGGGAAGTTGGCAGCCAAGGAGATAGCAGCAATGGTGGTGATAGCACTGCTGAAAGCCTTGAGAAGTTGGGATTCCTCAATGTCGAGAACGCTGGGTGGGAAAGTGTTACCAGCATCGTAAACTTGGGAGATACCCATACCGTATGTGAACGGAGAGATGTTCAACATGTTAAGAAGGGTAGCCTCGGAAGCTCCGACCTTGGAACCAGCCTCAACGAGCTTCAAGTCTGCGGTAATTTCAATGGTACCACGGGCAATCTTGGTTGGGACACCGAGAGCTTGGAAGAAAGAGGTCTTTCCTGGTTCCATACCAGTGTTACCGGCTGGGACGTAGACATCGGCAGGGGCAACGGCACCGGCTCTGGCTGGAGCAGCAACCTTGTTGTCGAGAATCTTGTCACGGATGGTCTTGAGGTCTTGGTTGGTGAAGACGAAACCGACGTTACCCTTAACGAAAGGAAGGAGACGCTCGTATTCTGGGTTCTCGGCGATGAAGCCCTTGACGGCACGGCGGACCTAATCAATCATAAGAATTAGCTTTCTGGATGCGCAGATGACAACAAATTCCTTCAATCGGCATCAAACGTACCATGGTGTTCTTTCCCATCAGAACGACACCCTCACCACGGAGAGATCCACGGATCTCGTGCATCTGTTGAGAGCTGACATTGTCGACGGTGACGATGAAGATGGACTTGTACTCCTCGAGTAAGCCCTTGAGCTTATCGAAGTAGCCAGCCTTGTTGTCGGATTTGCCCCCCATATCTTCTTATTTTTGAAGGTAGGATGTTTAAGGACAAATTTATTAGATTGAAGTTGAGGGAATTTGTTCTTCCTTGAAGAATTGCTGTGATTGTCGCAAAGTTAGATTAGAATCAGAAAAAGAAAAAGGTCCCGATGAGTTTGACGAAATTCTTAGAATGTGGGAGCCGCTAGTGTTTAGCGCCATTTCACATGCGAAAATATCGTTTGATTGGTTAAGAACCTCTGACCCTGCATAAATCGAGAAATTCGAGATTCTGGATAAATATTTTATATTTTTTATATTGATTTTTTTTATGTTGATATACAGGTGACTATTTCGAGGAAGAATAAGAAGAATTATCATCTTGGAAAATATTATATCTATTTTTCGGTACCGCAAAACTCAATTGAACAGTTTCACCCACATTCTATCGGAAAGATGTCGATACTCAGATCACCATACCAATGTCTCAAGCAATGTGGTAATTATCTTGTAGCAGCCCGAGGCTCAAGTATAGATACTTTTGACATTAAGAATGGTTCGTACCTTTCAACATGGAAATCTCCAGTCCCAGAGAGTATGAGCCGATCGAAAACAACCGAAGAAGAGACGCAAACGAAAAATGAGGACCAGAATTCAGAGACGGCAACTCCAGAGTTTATATTGGAGTCATCGGCCCCGCCAGCAAAGAGGCGGAAGTTATCTATCACCAAAGAATCTGGAGAAAATACTGGTGTGGTACAGCAATCAAAGAAGAAGACGAAGAACTCATCACCTAAGATTCTTGAGCCTTCGCCCATTACTGCTTTAACTATCACAAGAGACCTTCAGCACGTGATTGCAGTCACCGGCGAGGATAAAACCATCAGAGTGCTGGCTTGGGAGGATACAGTAGAAAAGGGATTGAGACAAATCAGTGATCGGTAGGCTTCATCTTCATTCACTTTCACAAAATGATTCTGACTGATCATTTCAGCACTATGCCCAAACGACCATGCGCTCTAGCCATTACCGATGATTGTAATACCATAATCAGCGCCGACAAATTTGGAGATGTGTACTCTCTCCCCCTCATTCCATCGCCTTTGGTTCCTTCAGCTACTGAAAATGCCTCTGTCCAAAAACAGGCCCCAAAGATGTTTCAACCCTCAGCTAGTGCACTAACAGTACATTCGGCGCGCAATTTAAAAGCTCTCGAGGCTCAAAAGAAACAGTCCAATAAAGTTTCTGAAAAAACTGGTCCAGATTTTGAGCACAAGCTACTTCTTGGTCATGTTTCCATGTTGACTGATATCTTGGTGGCTACCCTGTCAGGTCGTCAATATATCCTCACAGCCGACCGTGATGAGCATATTCGTATTAGTCGTGGAATTCCTCAGGCACATATAATCGAGAATTTTTGTCTCGGCCATATTGAATATGTTAGTCGATTATGTATTCCTCCTACAAGACCAGAAATTCTTATTTCTGGCGGCGGTGACGACGATCTTTACACTTGGAATTGGCTTAATGGATCCCTGCTGTCCAAAACAAACCTCAAGTCTCAAGTCGAGGCACTTGATACAGAAAAGCAAAGTGCACAAGAAGCCGAGTCTAAAAAGATTGCAGTAACTGGAGTTTATCACGCTAGAGATGAAGTATCTAACCAAGATATTATCATAGCTACTTCTGAAGGGTAAATCCCCCCCGCGGCCCAAAATCCTGAATAACCGCCAGGCTAACAAAACTTCCAGTGTCCCGGCTGCCTTCATCTATTTTCTCACAGCGTCTAACCAGCTCACTCACACTCAGACCCTCGCTCTACCAGGCAACGCCCTCTCTTGCACTTTCAGCAACCCCGACCTGTCGTCCCCATTCTCCCTCATTATCTCCATCAATAACATCCACGAACCCAGTTCAATCACCACCCTCAAGGATGCCAACTCCTCAGTTGCAAACCCTCTACAATTTTTCAAATATGAAAATGAGAAATTCGTCAGCGTGCAACAAGATGGATTCGCACCGCAGGATAGCGAGGGAATTTTGGATGACCAGCAGAAGAATAACTTATGTGGGCTGTTGTATAACGTTGGTAATTTGAGGAAGATGGAGGATGAGGAATAAACAAATACATGTGTACGTTAGTTAGCTAGCGATAGATTATTAAAAAGGAAAATACCCTAACGAAATTATTACACCATCCACAAATATCCATTTCTTCATGAATGTATATATAACAACACAATCAACTCACATAATCAAAAATCACATACCGTACAACCCACCATCATCTTCACACCATTTCCCAATGTCACCTCACCCCCAATTTATTCAATTCATTGCAAACGTCAAGACCCCAATATCATTTGACTAGGTACATATTATTACATTTGGATTTCCATTTCATGAGCACTCGAGCTTCGATGTCCCAGTGAGTCTCACTCAAGCATCTATCTGGTTATCCCACCCAAGCTTCAAGCTTTTAAATGAAAATGAACAACGCCTCCACCTACAACAGACCCAAACAATCCCTCCTCCTCTTCAAACAACTCATCGAGTCGCCTTGGCCAAAATAGTCGACGACTGCGCTGTAACCACTTTGGTGGGTTGGGTGTCCGATAAGCACACAGAAGACGGACAAAATTAACCCCATTTCGAAGGGTTCTGCTAGTAATAAAATCTTCACTTCGTAGAGGGTTTTCCCATGTAAAACATGGTTTTCGCTTATTTGTCAATTTCCTGTCTGCTTTCTTTTTCAAATTGGAAGGGGAAGGGGGAGGGGAAGCGAATTGAATGAATTTGACAGAAGGTACGATGATTTCGCTAAGATTTATATTCCATAAATTCACCACTCAATTGAGTTTATCCCGAAAAGACTAACTATTCACAGCGACCAAGCTTTGTATAGTACGAAATATACGTTTACTTCTTCTGCTTAAGTCTGATTCTTAATTTTTCCCTCCATGTAGCCACAGCCCTCCTTACCGCATCCGCGACCTCCCGTCCCTCCGCCTTCTCAATTACCTCCAAAACCCATCTCACTCTCTCCGTTCTCCCCCAATTGCCATCCCTGATATCCGCAATAATACCTACCTGTGTAACCGCCCTCGATATTTCCGACGTCGGTTCAACATTATGTGCACGAAGGTAATGCCAGCATTGTGTAACATTACGAAGAGCCTGTCTTGGATTTTTAACCTTGTGATGTGCGAATGCTTTAGCCAATTCGTGTACCAGTTCAACTCGAGCTTGTGAGAGAATCTTGTGCGATGGTGATTCTCTTTTCCACTTAGGCATTGCGGCGTAGATGGGTACGTCTAATGCGGCCCAGATTCCTTCGCTTCCGTGATATACCATTGCAGCGAATAAATAAGCACAAGCCTCAGGTTCGACTCGGCCTACACAATGCTGCATGTATATATTGTAGGCCGCTTGTAGATCTACGGAAGCCGTGCTGTTGACAAGGCCTGCGAGGACGTTGGTATTGACCCGGATGTTGAACATTTTCGATTGCTTTAGTACTGCGTGTATGTATCCGAACCCTTTAACATCCAGGAGAAAGTCCAACAGACTCCGAATCATCCCATCACTCAACTGGCCATACTTTTCCAGAGTCCACAGAAGCCATCCAAAAGAGAAGGGGGAATGAATGGACTTCATTTGAAAAGTGTTGATGATCACGTTGCCATTTGTCAAAATGCCTTGACTAGTCCAACGGTTTAGAACAAGTTCAGAGATTTGGCGCCAAGTCAATGTATATTTCTTAGTGTCTAAATTAAACTGGCTGTGATCCTCCTGCTGCAACGATATGAATGTTTCTGCAAACATTGAATCATCAATATTCTCTAACTTGGACAATACGGAAAGCCAGTTGAACCGTATCCTGTGGGATTGAGCAAGATAGTCTTTGGGCCCTGTGAGACTTCTTTGGTTCCAGAAAGCTGCAGAGCAAATTACTTCCGAATGAGATCTGACCAGAGTAGAAGCCACATCTTTAGATAGAGCAGCTAGGGTAGTACTCATTGCATCTATGGAGTGGTTGTGAGGCATTAATATACTTTCCGCACACCATAATTCGTTGCTGGCAACGGAAAAATCCCTAGAAGACCGAACGAAGATGTCTAGAATGCTTTGGATATATTCAGGCGCTTCTTTACCTCGACTGGACCACATTAGCATACGAATATGATTAATGCTTCGTTGCGAGGCTATCAAAGATGCCTCTGCCTTGGCCAAGAACTTTGTTGCGTCTGGAGGATTTTTAGGTTTTTTGAGCCAACTTAATGACCATTTATTTAGCAAGAACAAAATATTGCCTACGTTACTCTCGACTTGAACTGTAGACAGCGAAGGAAGGACTTCAGAAATCAAAAGTTGTGTTTTTTTGATGCTTGGTAGTGTTGCCAGCAAAAGAAGATACTCTCCCACAACTCCGGAATCAAAATCGGCGGGCTCGAAAACCTTACAAGATACAATGCCGGCCCAGACTAACTTGTGAAAAGCAAGCATTTGCTCAATTACGGCAGGATGAAGCCCGCGAAAACAATCCTCCATATTAAGACTCTCCTTGGCAGAGCTTTTAGTTTCAGAGAAATAACCGCTACCAATTTCCATGAAAACGTTTGTAACAGCTTGAAGTGACTCAGATAATAGATCACTAGTAACTAGCCCAAGGGTAAGACTCTCTTGGAGTTTTTCCCCAAAAGATAAGCAAAGCTTCAGCGCCTTAGTAGATCCAGCTAATCCTTGACGTCGGCCTTTATTCTTCTGGGCTTTCCGGCCCCTTTTCTTCTCGGTATATTTTCGACGAAGAGCTTCTATTGACACTTCAAAATCATAAAAATGATCTTTGATCTGTCTTTCTTGCTGTGGCATGTCATAGAGGTTCTCAGTTGATTCTTGTACGCTTGTGATCTCCGTAGAAATTTCTGTTGGTTGGTCGGGCATAGGAGTCGGATTGGATAACCAGGATGGTAAAATTGGCGACTGCTTTGGTCGATCATTAATCCGAGGTGTTGGAGCCTTCCACTGCGATTCAATCTTTTCTGACCCCCATGATGAGCACCATAAAGCTCCCAGATCGTACATTGGACCTTGTATCATCTCTGTGACATGTGTCATCCGTCTCCTCCCCAATCTCCTCCTACTTTCCATTGGTCCTGGCACTGAGCTCCCATGTCGACGTATTGTATTTGAAGCGCCGCAGAAGCGTTGAAAAGCATTGTGAAGATCATCTTCAGAGATCCATACACATTCAAATGAGGTCGTGAGATGATGTTTGAGTCTTCGACAAGAGGTCGATGGGCGAGGGAGCATCGCTCGTTGAAAAATATGCCAGCCTCGTTGATGCTTTGCGATTCGACATTGGTGAGGTATTGAAACTCAGGTCTTCTCGAAACAAAGTGGCATACTATGTAATCTCACGCGCAAGACAGATATCGTACCCGCGAATGAATTCAGCGAGGCCCTTTCTTACCTATTGAAGCTTCATGCATCATTTCCAATGCGAATAATAAATTGAGGTCCGGTAAATAGTTTTTCCAGAGCCTCCTCGTCCCTCTCCATTTTGGTGGGGTTAGAAAACGAGAGAGATCCCGAGGGACCCATGAGAATTATGCGATGCTGATAGCAAGAGAATAATATATCAAGGTTCATAGAGACTTTATACTTCAATTAGGTTTATCTTCGACTTCTCGTCTCCTTCCAACCACCATAAATCTAATTTTCAAACAACATTTCTTACCGCATAAGAACATTTCACATCCTGATCTTGTACATTTGTGGTGCTTTTTGAGAATTCCCCTCATTCGGTTGAGCCATAAATTAGTATATCATGGAGCATCAATTTGAGCCCTTACAGAATGATCTCATACTTAGAACAGCATGGGGTAGGTATCCTCATCTATATGGCTTCAAAATGTAAATTGATAATGAAGTCCAGGTCACAAGGTCGAACGGCCACCAATGTGGGTGATGCGCCAAGGTATGTTCAAAACATTGGGAGTCAACGAGGTTTATGAGGCAGAAATAGCTAATAACCCCCTCTAGCTGGACGTTACCTACCTGAATATCATGAAGCAAAAGGCAAGAATGACTTCTTCGAATGCTGCCGCTCTCCGGAAATCGCATCGACATTGACTCTCCAGCCCATTGAACGCTTTGCCGGACTTGTCGACGCAGCAATCATATTCTCCGATATTCTGGTGATTCCTCAGGCTCTGGGAATGACTGTAGAAATGGTCGACAAGAAAGGTCCCCATTTTCCGGAACCTCTTGAATCGCCCTATGACGGCCAATACGAGCGAGTTCTGAAGAAAAATGTGGATGTTGCGGCAGAGTTGGATTATGTTTACAAGGCAATCACTTTGACGAGACACAAATTGAAGGGAAGAGTTCCATTGTTTGGATTCTGTGGTGCACCATGGACATTATTATGTTACATGGTAGAAGGAGGAGGAAGCAAGCTATTTGTGAAGACCAAGACCTGGGTTTACAAGTACCCAGAAGCTAGTAAGGCTCTCCTTCAGAAGATTGCAGAAGTGTGTGTAGAATATCTAGCTCTACAAGTCAAAGCTGGTGCACAGGTTAGTCCACCGATCGTTTGTAAATCTCCCGCCCGACTCTAATCGTTATATTAGCTGGTTCAAGTCTTCGATTCTTGGGCTGCCGAGTTATCCCCATCATCTTTCAAGGAGTTCTCACGACCATACCTTGCATACATATCTGCGAATCTACCAAAACGCCTAAAGGAACTAGGGCTCGAGCAAGTTCCAATGGTCGTATTTGCGAAAGGAGCCTGGTATGCGTTAGATTCCTTGTGCGATCTAGGATATCAGGTAGTAGGTTTGGACTGGCTGCAAGACCCAGCGGAGGCCGTTCGGATACGAGGAGATCGCCCGGTTGTTTTCCAAGGCAACGCAGATCCAGGAGTTTTATACGGAACCCGGTCAGAAATCACTCGAGTAGTCCAAGAAATGGTAAATGGTTTTGGTGGAGGAAAGCAAGGATGGATTGCGAATCTCGGTCATGGTTGGTATCCTCCAAAACTTGATTGTTCCTCAACTAATTCGATTTCCCATAGGTATCACGCCCTTCGTCAACCCCGATGATTTGAAATTCTATTTCGAGGAAATCCATCGGTTGACGCAGTGATATTAAAACTATTGAGTGTATCATTCCTTGGTATGGACCCTCTTCTCAACTCCAATATCTTCATTCCTACGAGAAGTAATGTGTCAGAGATAGCTGGTTGGGATCAAATTTTATGGCATACCACAATTCTGGCTTCTCGCTGATAAATCTCTCCATCAATTCCTGGCACTCTTTACTTTGCATGTTGACGACCTCGATACCTCTTTGCTTCAAATAGGCTTCACCACCAAGGAAAGTGTTGTTTTCACCAACGACCACTCGTGATATTCCATACAAAAGACATGCTCCAGTACTTTCCACCGTGATTAGTATAGCGCAGAGCCGTGTTATATGATTACAAAACATACCACATGTCACATGGGGACAATCTAGCAACTATCTGTTAATTCATCTAATCCCTTCAAGGTAATATGTTTGATATTGAGGATGTTCTCTTGACATACGTTGTGTACATGGTCGACCCCTTATAAGCCGAGGCAGGAAGACGACCCGAGTTTTCCAAGGCGGATGTCTCCCCCTGACTTGTAGTCAGCATCTCCATCCATCCACAAGCTAGAACGGGACCCTACATGATGAATAGCACTTCCTTTTTGAACGCGCATATTGTGACCACGGCCCAAAAGTTTTCCTTCTCTCGAGACTAAAGCTGCCCCGATCTGGGATGATATCCTTGATTAGAAACGGCAAAAGAATTGTAATGCATTGGCTCTGGATATTCATACAGGTACGCCACCTTCTTCATATCCGATCTTGGCTTCCTCGACTGCAATTGCAAATCCTTCTTGATCACTAAGGGGACTCATGATGGAAGTGGTGGTGGGTTGTGGATGGATGAGAGTTGAAGAATGAGAGATATTTTGCAAAGTTAGAATGAAGGCAGAGATGGGGACCAAGTATTCAATTCCGGGAAATGAGGATGGATGGGGGATAGAGAGAAGGCTGCTCTAATTGAAAAAAATGTGACTTTAGTCATGAAATTTTGACCTCTCCATATATATTTGTTATCCTAATGCAGAAGCTCCAAGAAATCTTGGTTATCGGTTTCTTAGTAAAGCACAGCACAGCACTGTAACATAGTCGGTAGTAGTAGTCTCTTATCGATAAGAAACCCTATCATGTCTTTTATTTATTTTGTGGTATGTCATCATTATTGGTGGGTGAACAAGAGATTTTCGGGCCCCGGATTGATCTTTTGGGCTGCTGACATTACTAATCTAAAAATAGTTTAGCCTAGCCTTACATGAGCAGCACAAGCAAAGAAAATCAGTCAGAGATGGAAACGAAGATACCTATGTACCAGGTAGGTATATATATATTCTGTATTAATTGCATAAAATATCCCTAACGAATACATTTCCTTACTAGATGATGAATGGAAAATAAATCGAATCATTTAATAATTTACGAATCATTGTTGAATGATTTGTCAATATGTATTTGATAAGCATCATTTCTCTTCACCACCTTTGTATCGGGAGAAAAAAGATTCCATGAGAATCCCTGTGCGCTTTCGAGACCCTTCTCTGAGATTCTAAAATATTGCCGCTTTCTTCTTTCCAATGTAAGGCAAGGAAGGACAAACCACTCACCCAAAGCTACCACTCACTCAATTTATTATCGATAGATTTTAGTTTTTAGTTTTTAGTTGGCTTAAAAACTTATTAACTTTCTTTCTACTAAAGTAAGATCTCACAATCAAATAAAATCATTCACCAATTTCTACACAATTTCTGCACAATCTCCTCTCTCTTCCTCTCTCTCTCTCTTTCTCTGTTCTTTTTCCTCTTTAACTAATCCATTCGAATTTAAAGTCCGACTTCATCTGAGTGAAGCTTTTGGTCTTTCTATCTACAAGTATCTCAACCCGAGATCGGATCGTTCCCATTGAAGAAAGACACTTTGTTCTTTCTCACAAACCTTCCCATTTGTGCGCTCAACTGTGAAAGTCCCAAATTGTAAGTCATTTAATGCTCGCAATTTGTATTCCTGCAATTTCTCGACAGCAGAATCTTAACACTATCGAAGTGTACAATGATGAGCTTTATCTATAAGATACAAATGGCAATTTATGACACTGATTTCATTCAATCCCGGATAGCTAACAATCCCACTCCAACTCTAGATCCGAATAAGAGCCTTGTTAGACATCTGAGTTAAGAGTCTCTCCCGGCTACAACAGCACATTCCGATACAAGAAGAACGGAAACCAAAGAGACTTTACCTCTTTATCAATAAACAAAATGCCTAAGGACAGCAAGTTGTATGATCTGTTAGGTGTAAGAATTCGTCCCCCTCTATGTAATGAGAGAACAATGCTCAACTCAAGTTCCTATAGGTTTCACCAACTGCAACGGAGGCAGAACTTAAGAAAGCATACAAAGTTGGGGCTTTGAAGCATCATCCAGGTTAGCCTCTTCTCCAGTTCATCCCCTCATCCTTTCTCCCCACAGTACATAAATCTGACGGTTAAACCGATAGATAAGAATCAGCACAACCCAGACGCCGAGGAAAAGTTCAAGGAGATCTCGCGTGCATACGAAATTCTTTCCGATCCTCAGAAGCGCCAAATCTATGACCAATATGGCGAAGAAGGATTGGAGGGTGGTGGTGGAGCAGGTGGAATGAACGCCGAGGACTTGTTCTCGCAATTCTTCGGCGGTGGCTCTGCATTTGGCGGTGGTGGTTTTGGCGGTATGTTTGGTGGTGGTGGTATGCAACAACGTGGCCCACCAAAGGCTCGTACCATTCATCACGTTCACAAAGTTTCGCTCGAAGATATCTACCGCGGAAAAGTCTCCAAACTCGCCCTTCAGAAATCCGTCATCTGCCCCAAGTGTGATGGACGTGGTGGAAAGGAAGGTGCCGTTAAGAAGTGCGCTGGATGTGACGGCCATGGTATGAAGACAATGATGCGCCAAATGGGTCCCATGATCCAGCGTTTCCAGACGGTCTGCCCTGATTGTAATGGAGAGGGAGAGATAATTCGTGAAAAGGATAAGTGCAAGGGTTGCAATGGTAAAAAGACTACCGTTGAAAGAAAAGTGTTACACGTTCATGTCGACAGAGGTGTTCGTAGCGGACATAAGATTGAATTCAGAGGCGAGGGTGACCAGACGCCAGGTGTTGAACCAGGTGATGTTGTTTTCGAGATCGAGCAAAAGCCCCACGACCGATTCCAACGCAAAGATGACGACCTATTTTACCATGCCGAAGTGGATCTCGCTACTGCACTCGCTGGTGGAACAATCTTTGTCGAACATTTGGATGAGCGGTGGTTAAGTGTTGAAATACTTCCAGGAGAAGTTATTAGCCCAGGTAAGCTATTTATTCCCATGGCGACGCGTTAAAGATTCTCTAACAACTCCTACAGGAAGTGTCAAGATGGTCCGTGGCCAAGGTATGCCTTCATATCGTCATCACGATCACGGGAACATGTATATCCAATTCGATGTCAAATTCCCCGAGAAAAACTGGACCGCCGATCCTGCAGCGTTCGAGGCCCTCAAGACCATTCTCCCACCGACAGCAGCAGGCATCACACCGCCTGCCGAT
Source organism: Sclerotinia sclerotiorum 1980 UF-70 (assembly GCF_000146945.2). Taxonomy (NCBI): domain Eukaryota; kingdom Fungi; phylum Ascomycota; class Leotiomycetes; order Helotiales; family Sclerotiniaceae; genus Sclerotinia; species Sclerotinia sclerotiorum. Next base: position 177,388 of record NW_001820805.1, on the reverse strand, counting down.
GCGATGACGGAAGTTGCCGATCTCGAGGATGTCGATGCCAGCCAACAAGCTAGAGCGCAAGGCGCGGGTGCCATGGATGAAGATGATGAAGATGGCCCCGGAGGTGAACGTGTCCAATGTGCTTCTCAATAATTTATACTAGTATTGGCGTTTGGCCTGGGGTTATTCTTCATACTTTCATACAGAGATTTTTTTTTATCGACCTCTTTTGCATCTTCCGTCGGTTCTATGATACGCTATGCTCGTTCATGATTTCCAAGTGCGTTATTTTCATGGCCGATAATCGAGACAAGGGCTTTCTCTTGAATTTTTTTGTCTGATAGAAATGTCCATGACGCCAACATACACGAATGACGAAATGAGCAACGAGCGAGTAGCTTTGGTTCGAGGGTGAATATGATAGATGGATAAAAGCTAGGAAGGAAGGAGTCGAAAGGAGTGAAAGGAAAACCTTTGGACAATCTATGTGGGTGATGTGGTCGGTGTAGAATTTTCTTTTGCAAACATTGAGAATCATACATTATGAAGTAAATGGAACATCTTTTTCATAGGTTTCCAAGGATTTTCATGAGGTCAGATAGATAAATCCGAGAATTTAAACCTGGTTAAGATCAGATCTCTTAATATGGACAGAGCGTTTAGACAGCGGCTGGGATAGATAGCATGTGAGATGAGGGGAAAATGATATTTATGAATACTTCTGTTTTGGGTGTGCATGTGCTTGTGAAATGTTGTTGAATTGTGCTTGTGGTGGAAGGAAGTCTTGTATATATCTACCTATTTGACACGTCAACAGCCTGATGGGCTCTCCTTTTGGGTACTGTTAATTGGTTGGAAGAGGCGCTACTTATTTAATGGAGTCACCTTTCTCTCTAGTATGCATGTATATAACACGTTATCGAGAACTCATCCCTCAAATTTCGTCCTCTTGTATGGTACGTGACCTAACACGGCAAAAGCAAATTGTCTAGCCTTATACATTTATTCCTTAAAAAAATACCAATTATTGTTAAATATTAGATCTTTAGAATATATATCAATTTTAAATATAAATTTTTATATTGTTTTTTTTTTGAATGTTTTAATGTCACACTCAAGAATACTGGGTAAAGTATCTTGTATTAGAAAATACTAAGCTAAGGAGAAAAGAAGAAGGAAAACAAGAGTAGAGAGTTTTCCTATGATTAAATACAAACGGGGCATGCCACGTGACCCGGAGGTGTGAGGCGTCACATTTAATATAATTTTAATATTTTGAAATTATTTTATTTTAAAATGAATTAAATTGTGAAGTAAATTAATTAATACTGAAATTGATAAAAATAAGATTATTTATAAATGTTACGAGGTTTGCCGTCTAGTGTTACGAGGTTTGCCGTCTAGATCATGTGGAAGTGCTCTAGGCTCTCGAGGTGGTTTATAACTAGACGTCAAGCAGGGACTTAAAGTAATGACAATAATGCAATTCGTAATTAATAGTAGAGTATACTAAATGATTGATCTTGAGCACGAAGCTCTATACAAAAGAAATCCATCTTGATTATATAGTCCTTCGTGCCTATGGTTAACTAGGAATCGTCGTTCCTGGGAACGAGCGTTCCTGGTTGTTCCTAGGAACGTTCGTTCCTCACCGTTCCATCACATGTTTTATGGTCATGTGACATACTAATCGTTTTGGACGTAACAATATTAATTTTTCTTTAAAAAAATATTAGTTTATAAATTTATGATTTATAATCTTTGTTTTGAGAAATTGAACTATGTTATTGTAACGATACTGTACTGGAGGCAGCGGCTGCCTAAGGTTTCGTCTGGTTGGTAGTTGTGGGTTAAGGCTTTATCACTGGTATGTTACGACGGGCTACACAACTACCATTACATGACCAAGGCACGTGATTACAAGTGATCAGTAGTGATCATGAAGGATCACCAGTGATCATAGAAGCATGAAGGTCTATATAATCAAGATGGATTTCTTTTGTATAGAGCTTCGTGCTCAAGATCAATCATTTAGTATACTCTACTATTAGTTACGAATTGCATATTATTATTGTCATTACTTAAGTCCCTGCTTGACGCCTAGTTATAAACCACCTCGAGAGCCTAGAGCACTTCCACGTGATCTAGACGGCAAACCTCGTAACATGGTATTCACTTGGAAGTGAATTCGTTACTAGATCAAATAGAATGTAGATAAACTAATTGATAACTAAGTTAAGCACGAAGCTCCTAAACTATGAAACTATTCTAATTATATACTCATCGTTTCCCTAAATGCTAACTATGCTAGCTGGCTAGCAAAGCTATTACATCACGTGATTTCTTATTGGTCTTAAAATACTAATCCTAGGACAATTCTTATCCTGGGATAATATAGCTCTCAGGATAATTGTCCTGGGACATATATTATCCTAGGATACTTTATCCTGAGACGCATAACGTCCTAGGACACTAGTCCTATGCCTTCATGATTGCTTAATCGTTTTGTCCTAGGATAATTATTATCCTGGGACACATTTTATCCTAGGACACTTGTCCTAGGATTCCTTATCGATAAGGGAACCGCGGTAAACAATAGCCTAAACCTCCGTACTTGTTTTTACTGTATAATATTAGTCGTGGTTCGTGACAGTTATCTTATAAATGATAAATAGATTTGAATATACTTTGAAAGTATTATACAATGTCTACTAATAAAAATACATATAATAATGTAAAACCCTCAGATAATATTCCCCAAATATATATTCAAGTAATAGTATTTTCATAGGACACTTCAATGGAATATACAAAGTTATCCCTCTTACTCTAACGGTAAATTTTAGGTAACGATCCCAGATCACAATTCTCATCTATCCCCACGACACTACTCGAGTACCATTATCATGAATGCATCACTCCAGATGCTCTTCCATCTTTCCAAAACCCATCATAATTTTGACTTCCCCCCAAAATGATATATGTTTTTCCGCTACACTCGCTTCATAAGCATCGATAATTGGTCTTTCCCAGACAAGATCTGCCTCTTCTGGCTTGACAAACTTGGTCTTCTTGAGGACTTTCCATCCTATGTATAGAATTGGGCAGACGAATACCATGGTATAGTAGGAGAAGAATGTTCCGGTATCCCACCCTGTTTTTGGTCAGTTTTGTACTTTATTAATAGAGGTATTACAGAAAAATGGAACAAAAAGAACTCACATCCAGGCAAAAATGTAGTATATCCATAACATCCCACAGTAAAGATCATTGCTGCGAGACCAGCCCACGCACAATAAGGTTGATACCAACCTACATATGGTAAAGTGCTTCTATCAATACCTTGTACCTTCAATGCTCGGTAGAAAAATATATAGATAGTACACATGCAAATATAATCTATGATTTGCGAAGCTTCGGTAAGGTTCGCAAGCCAAGTGATGACTTGTGCCGAACTACTACCTACGGCAAGGAAACTTAAAAATGGAAAGATCATGGTAACGCAAAAACAATAGATTGGAACACCAGATTTGGTACATTTTCGGAGGAAACGTGGGGCGTGACCGTCGAGTGAGAGACTGTATAACGTACGACATGCGCAATACCTTTGGCAAAATCAGTATCTTTCAATATATTATTAAACCAGAATGAGCAACATACACATAAGAGTTACCAGCGGAAAATATACTCGTCACAAGTAACGCATTTGTGATATGCGGTAGCACACCAATTCCTAGATTTTGCATGGCAATGACATAAGGACTTGAAGCTGCGGTTCCAGTTTCTGAGCCACCACTTGAAAGGATAGCTATTAATTTCTTATCGTTGTATGGTAAGACTATTCCGCATGCTAGGGCTCCTCCGATGAAGAAAACACCAAACCTCCAGTAAATTGTCTTGAAAGCTCGTTTGAGATTTTTTCTTGGATGAGAGGCTTCTCCTGACATCATGGCAATGTATTCTAGAGTAGTGTTAGAGTGACAATGCCTATGAATTGAGGGTATAATTGTGGCACGATTTAACATACCGGGACCAACAATGGTGAATGCGGCTTTCCATAATGCGGCGAGAAATCCTTCAAATCTTCCCAAAGTCCCCGTGGTGACATATTCGGCAAAAGCACCCTATCATTGATTAGTATGAAAGAAAGCCGAGAAAAGTGTGTGACTTACAGGTTCTTTCCAGTAACGGAATCCATAAGCATCATGTTTTGGATTTCCTCCCACCATTGTAATGAATGTGAAGGAAAATATCATAGCTATTAACACCACCTTGCCACCAGAAAGCCAAAATTCACTCTCTCCATACCACTTAACAGCAAAGAGGTTGATGATACTACTGAAGTCAGAAATTGGACATGGGATTGGGAGTGGAAGCTTACCCATAGAGAAAGATGCATCCTGCGCAGACTGCTGCTAAGGGTATATTATCGCTGTTCAATGCGTCAGATGTACTCGAATGTGGCTATTGATTGAGGAACGAGCTGGAGATACATACCTCCAAAAGGTCAACACCAAATTCAATGCGCTAATCTCCCACGGAATCAATATAGCTTCTAGATTCAGATGCTTATTAGAATCTCATCCACACAATTCACAACTTCTCTCGGCCCATTGAATCCTACTTACCATAAAGGAAGAAATTCCACCCCAACATAAACCCAAAGGCTTCGTCAACCCATTTACTCCCCATCCTCACAAAACTCCCACTGACCGGCATGAAAATGGACATCTCGGCCATACAGTTGTTTACTAATCCAAGAAAACAACTGTATAAGATGAAAGCAATGAATAAAGATCCCGGTCCACCTTGTGTAAGCCCCGATCCAATGGATACGAATAAGGCTGTACCAATTGAACCGCCAATCGTGACCATTTGAATTTGTCTCCCGGAAAGTCGACGTTTGAGACCGTCGACATTTTCGAGGACTAGTCCTTCAGACTGGCTATCATCACCATTGTAAGGTGGAAGATCTTTTTCCCCATATCCTGCGGTTGGTCCTCGAGCTCCAGACTCCTCAGGATAACTTGTCACCGGACCTGACTTTTCTCCCATAATGAGTGTTAGTCCTCTTAATATGATTGAGAAAAATAGGACTAAGAGGAAGAAAATAGGAGAGGAGGAGAGGAAAACGAAAAGTAGGAAAGAGAGAGGGAGGGACGAGGCAACTTACCTTTCAAAAAAATCAAAAAATCTCTGTAAGATACTTTGATGGTCAGCACAATGGTAAGAGCAACCAAGGTTACTACTGTAGTAGGTGATACGGGGATCTTGGCCGTCGTAGATTTAATCGAATCACGAGCTGCGATGAGATCTAATGCGGGGACCAGGGACTAATCACTTCCTTATTAGGAAAGCCGCATTACACAAGGTTTAAGTGATTACTGTAGCGAATCCAGTCGTCGATTGGTCAATATTCATGAATTTGAAGTCAAGTTAATACGGGACGAGGTCTGCGTGTCGATAAGATGAAGATAAAAGTCCGATAAGAATGTCACTCTTACTGTCATCGAATTCCTTCGATACTACGATACTCGGTTTTTATTTCCTATTGTAGAAAATCTGTGGTAGGAAATCTATCATATAAAACCAAGTTATGTAGGACGAGATGCATGCTTTTTTAGGGGAAAATCTATTTGATTTATGATAATCTGATTCTCTTGAATCCCGCAAACATTCTATGGAAAGGGACCGTGGGGACTGTGCCACCCGCTTTTCCGCTTTTCTGCTGCTTATTGTAGTCTTAGTTCCCGTTACTTAGGTAATCTGACTACCGGTAGTCAACCTATTTGAGATGGGAAAGTTCCCTTCTCTTCCACTGCTCTCCTCGGTACTCCCAATCTGACCCACAAAGGCGAAAGGCTAATCAATCAATCATTTATGTTTTTTATTTGCCACTTAACAAGCAGTATTGATTTAATCCCTCACTCACTTATCAATGCATCAAGGACATTCAGTCAGACCCTACTATCCATCACGAGTGATTATGTACATTCAAACTTCATTGCTCCAAAATTATCAGATCAAGGTAAGACCTTCAGTCTATCACAATACCTCCAGCTCCTGCTGGTCTTCTCTCACTCTCCAACAACCAAGCACCTCCTTGCGGTCCACTAGCATCTAGACTCATGGTCGTCTTCCTAGCATCACTTATGATTCGAATGGTTTCGCCCGTATTCTTGCTGTCAGTCTCGCAAGTGACAGGGCGTGACTTATTCTTAACACTTTCCTCTCCGCCACCTGATGATCCTGGCCTGACACCTCTAGTGCTAGGAAGTGCTTTGATTTCGACCGTAGGATATTGTAAGAACCCTTCTCGAAGGGGAATCAATACAATAGGATAAGTCAACTTATTATTCTTGCCATCTATCCTTCTAGGCACTTTAAAGTGACCTTTTCGTTTACCACCGATAAGCCATGTGTCTGACGGACCTGTAACCTCATATACGAATTCTAAATCTTCTTCTGGGCTTGCTACATCATCTTGATAGGCAGTATCCCAGTTCCTTGTCGATTTTAGGTGTAATGATGCTGGTATTGGTTCGTTCGCTGCTGCTACAGCACAACTAGATGCTATGGATGCTGTTTGAAGCAGCCTTAGATCTGCAGTATGCACCACCGTTACTGAAGGAACATCTACGGGTATTACGATAGATCGGCTTTTCGAGATGGCATCACTATCGATAGAAAGAGGCGGCAAAATAATGGCAGGGTTTTGTTTCTGCCAGTCCTGGAGTATGTTTCCAATGAGAACGGCAGTGTCTTGATCTTCTTCGATAGAGTTGCCCAGACCCGAAAAGTGGTCATGCCATCTGATGTTGAGAATGGGAGAAGTAGGTATCTCACCGAGTATGGCTGCCCTTTCAAAATCATATGCTTGAAACTGTGTTCGAATCTCCGCGAGGATTACTGGTAGTATTAGGCGAGTATATGGTCGTAAGGAATTGCCCTCGAAGAACTCTCCCAGAACTTGTGCGACAACATCATAAACTTCTTCGTCAAGACAAATATAGTGCAATATGAGAGATAAAGTTCTCGGCTTGTGAGACTTCCCTCGACTAGTTGGAGTGGAGGGCGATCTTCTCTTGATAATTTTGTACAATAGAGACGCTGGTTGACGGGCAAATATGGTCAAAGGACTTGTCAGACCAAGCCCACATTGCGCTTCAAAAATTTCGGACTTTTCAAGTTTTGAGCTAAGGAGTCGAAGTGGGCTATTTGTAGATGTTGAGATGGTGAACTTAGAAAACAATGCTCTATGCTTAAATACATCTTGAACGTTGACGCCCAATGGAAGCATGATCGAGACCGAAGAGGTTGTGGCGAAGAAGAAGTCTCCATCTTTCGTAGTGTATGATAATTCGAGTCGGAGACTAACTTCGTTCACCTCATGTTCGAGATTGAATGGTACTCGGATTCTTGCGATAGTTTTCGCATCCATTGCACCAAAATGGACAACTCCTGCCTCTCGCTTTTTGGAGATATCGACTTCTCCGTCGATAACTTTGACTTCACTGGTTTGAAGCCGCAGCCCAGCTGTTGCTGCACGAATTTGAAGTTGGCCATTTGTGACAATATTCCAACCCGACGACAGCTCAATCTCTAGAGAACGGTTTTGGTCTAGATACATGCACTTAGAAGAGAAGAGCTTGGCATTGAAAGCTTCTGCGCGTTGATAAATAAGTAGCTTTGGGCATTTGAAAAAGCTACTGTCTCTTGTAGCGATATGCCCAATATTATCATGCGAATATTCCATGACAATCTTGCTACTATGGAGAATAACATGAGTAACTTGGTAAGAGCCAGGGATTATAATCTATAACCATCAGAAATTATCATTTTAACAGATTTCCCTCACTTACATTACTCTGAACGCATAATTTATTCCATCCTTTTTTAAACATAATTGCGGCGTTTGTCTCAAGCCAAATTTCTCGACCAGGACCACCCATCAACGGGATAATCCTCACCCTAGCCTTGTCGATATTAAAGTCCTCTTTCAGTAAGTACTGGAGTCGAAGATATAATCCAAAACTATCCTGGCTGTTATGATACTGTGGAGTCCCATCTACTTCTATCCTGCTAAAGTAATCCTGCAGAGGGACATGAATGTCACGAGACAGGGTTTGCGTTATTAACAACAATTCATTTAGATATGTATCACTGAGCACGACATCTCCTTCGTCAAAAGTGCTCATTGAACCGAATTTAAAGGCTGACTTTCTGGTAAGTTTTTCTTTCTCCATCATAGCCACCCTCGCAAGAAGTTTCAGCACAACTTTAACATATTCGTCATTACGACTCAGCTCCTTAAGGCACTTAGCGTACATTACTAGCAGTGATACTTCAACTTGTGTCCATGAAGAATCTCCGTAGAATGGAGTAATGCGATAGAAATAAGAGGCAGCAGCAGCATAGTCTTTCAAGTGAAATTTAAGGATAGCCAAATCTGCCATGCTGGTTTGTACAGACTGGGTGCGATTTGCCACGGTATAATGCCGAAGTGCTTTATCGGTCAGGGTCTCATACAGGCGATAATAGTCTTCTTTATTGTCTAGTGCTGTCCGCAGCCACTTGCTGTCAATGCCGCGTAAAGAAGGCGGCACTTGGCTTGGGACAAGTATTTCGTCTTTGTCTGATGGCACCTCCTCGTCAAGATTAACCTCTTCCATGGCTTCCACATCCTCGGCTTGATGCTTGTTTACATTCTCCCAACCAGTAGTCCATTCACGTTGTTTACCAACATGTTCTAGAACACTTCGAGAGAGCAAATAGAGTTCAGCTCGGTGGGCAGCAAGTTCTTCCAGCCCGTTTTTAAGGAAGGCTGACGGACCTGCATTAGGACCAGGTGAGCTAGCTCTTCGAGCTCCAGGAAATAATCCGGGACTTGGAGGCTCTCGAGATGATGATCGAAGGGCGAGAGAGGTCGTCCTAGCAGGATGCATCATGGTTTTAGGTTCGGGGATTGCGGATTTTGGTTCGGCACCACCACCAGGAGGCGCCAATGTTGAGGGTGGTATAGGCAACGCTTTTGTTGAAGTTTGTGCAAGTATTTGCTGAGCAAGAGAAAATGTGAAAGAGGAAACAACATTTTCGATTACTTGGTTCATTACAGGATCTGACTTGAAATCTGATTTTGCCTTTTCGTACGAAATTTCTTTTTGAGATTGGAAATAAGCACTCCAAATATCCTCACGCATGATACTTGATATAGCACGAATAAATTCCATTGCTCGGTTACAGATCTCACCAAGCACAGCAAGGTTTTCAGTATCGTCTGACGGTTGTGAAGCTGGAAGTCTGGCAGCTACACCTAGTAGGCTTGATTCCCTCTGTTCTTTCAACTTTGCAAGTAATTCTTCTTGTGTAAACCATGCATTTGCCAATCGCAGTAAGAGAGTTAACTGACGAGCAAATAAATAGCAACGGAAGTCAAATATTGAGACATCATTCGCAAGAATAAGTTCTCGGTATCGCTTCTTGGATGCGTTAATTGGTATCTCATCCTCCTCCTTATCGAAAGCCTCACCCATGGAATGTAGATCAATCGGAATCTCTGAATCTGTACCTTCCAAGCCTATATCTTTCAATATTGCCTCTCTAGCTCGCTCTGTCTGGAGTCTAAGCTCTTGGGTATAGGGCAGAAAAGAACCACCGTGTTGAGTTCCGGACTCTGCAGCGGCTTGATGTCTAACAATGGTGTCCAAGCCAATAGAAAGCTCATCATAGCCCACCAAAGCATCTTCAATCAAGCCCACGCTTTCGAATCCTCTCGCAAGTCCTTCTTTAAGTACAAAAAATGTACAGAAGTTCCAGCCGGGTAAACTTCTTTGACTATCCTTTTCCCGAATGTTTTCCTCGTACTGGGTTACCCGCATGTCAAAAGACTGCAGTATCAAGAATTTGAGCTTCGAAATAAGATCAATCCAAGCATTCTCATTCTCTTGCGGCGTTTCGGTATATGAGCCAGGGATCGCTGGTACAACACGAGGGAGCATGTTATATGGAACATCATTGATACCGATGCGAATCTGAGCAATCCGATCAACACCAGACTTCGTCGAGCCATTGAAATCTGCCCTCAATTTCTCGAGAATCGTAGATGATCCACCGCCTCTCCAAAGTGCTGTAGATTTTTCACTTGCGGACCCCGAACTACCATCCGCATTTTTTCCACTCGTTCTAGGCTGCGTAGCTGCTGCAGTATTCGGGACGATTACATGCACAATGAGATATTCAAAATTGTCATGATTTTCCTGCGAAGTGGATTTGCTTGCGGATGATGGGGTATGCTCCTTTATCCATTCTCGAACCTGCTTCCGACCGTGAGACTTATATGTATCATTATCATCGCAGCGCAAAAACAAAATCTTCAAATAAGGCGTCTGCCTTAACCCAGGTATTTGATGTCTGCGAACTTTCACGGCCGAATTTGTGGTACTGGATCGATAGAGTGTCGGAGGCTTGTCAACACCAGCTTGGCCAATTGCTTGTGTGCGAAAACCATCATCTGCGCTGACGCCAGAGTCCGCACTTCTTACTCGCGATAGATCGGATGTACTCGAGTTAAGGGGCACTGATGGTGCATTTAGACCGGAGTCTGGATTGTGTTTGATGAGGTCGACATGGAGGGAGGATATGGAACGGAGGGGACCAGCGTGTGATTCCCAGTGCAAGTTTCGAAGGGGCAGTCGAGGTAGAAGTCCTGGCGACAGGAGCGGATATACGTTATCAGGATCGAAATATTCAACTTAATGGGTTTAGCAAATGCAACTCGCATTGAATATTCTGAGAATATGTTACCTGTGACTTTTGAGCTTGATGATGCTTGCTCCATGGTTAATTATTTTTAGCATGAGAAACACACTACTAACTACTAACTCCCATAAATCATATCAATCATAAAATTCGTTAAGTAAAGACCATGACACCTGATTCATACCGTCGCATCTTTCATGTATGCTGTGTGAACATTGTTCGGTGCTCAGGGACCTTTACGTTCTGCCATGAATCCATTCTTATTTGGTTAGCGTGTTAAAAGGCGGTATAACCTTTGAAGCTTGATTTCACTCAAACTGTGGCGGAAAGAGAGGTAAAAGGTAGAAGAGCGAAGTCAAATTTCAGAGATCATGTAAATGACCTATTTAGAGAATGGTTCTCTGTAATGTATGCTTAGTGGCATAACGTCTATTTGAGCTGAACAATCCATAGACTTTGGGTAGTTAATGATGGAGGAGAATCATGCCGTCCTGTATGGTTTTGGGGGCTTTATCAATGACGATGTCACGACCACCAATTCCAGGTGAATTTATCTAAGATCCAAGTGGACACCATATTCTATCAAACGTCGAAATGTTTGTTGCACATTCGTCAGCGTTCGTTATATCATGTATCAATCGGCGAGCTGCTGAATATCTGTTAAGATTTGAAGAGATTTTCTTTGATATCTCTACCATGGGCCATACCATGGATATGGATATGGATCTCTACGACAATCATTAAAGTATCGGAGAAGGTAGTCAAGTCTACTGAGTAACGCATGGGGCTTCTTTTAAATTGAAGTCGAAATGCGAAAGCCAATCCTTCGCTTGTCTCTTTCTCTCATCTCAAATGTTCAGCTACTTAGGTGTATCTGCATCGCGTCAAACGATTTTCAATACGTCTAATTTCTACCATGTTTACCAGGGACTCTTCTGACCAACTTTCCATATTATAGTGTCACGCCATAACGTAACAGTCTCCGCATTAAAAGTCTCAATTGGAAAGTCGTACAAGAACTTTCATTGGAGGTATCTTGTTCTTTCATATTTTGAGTTACACGAGATCATGCAGATTAAAGAGGATCGTGTCCTCGGTGGACGCGAGAGGATCCACGGGTTCATCAAATCTCCTGAACTTTTCCCTGCTCAACTGCACACTTATGTCTTTGACAGTCGTTTACATACTTTCGAGGTCGCCTATCTTAAAACCATTGCAGTCCAAAATCCAAGATAACTTCAAGTTATATGTGTTTACTGCTGAATAATGATCGGACCCTGCAATCTATGATTATCCATCCTTATTGCGGGAGTCCCCCTTTGCCACTTTATATCAGGAGCGATATACCACCTTCAGGTTACCTTAGATGTATTGGTTGGTATCACATTAGCTGATCAACTGTAATCCAAAACTCATGGTGTTACTATTGGCGATCATAATGTAGATTTGTGAAAATTATCAATTCGAGTATATCCTACCGATGCAACGGATCATCATTGAATTGTTGTAACTTCGGCCTTTCTGACATCCTTTCATGATTCATAAGATGAGATGTGTTTCTCATTCTATAGGTCTCTTGACCACAAGCCTTCTCTCTGTCGCTAGTGTGACAAAACCTTCAACCGTTTCTCTCTCTTTCCCTTTCATTGAGCTCCCATCTTTCGGGAAGGAACCTGGGCAGAAAACATTGTCATTCGTTCCAATGGCCAACTGCTCATCGAACCTCTCGATACTCACATCCTTTATCCCTTGACCCTGCTAATGAAACAACGCCTGTAATTACTCTGCATACTTCCAATTCAACAACCTACATCGGACGTAAGCATGATTTTTCATGGCTACGATGTCCTCATTTATATAAACATTCCATTTCCTGTGCCCTGTTCATTCTACTACACAGCTTTGCCTCCTTATTTCCTACTAAGAGAGTTTCTGTATAGGTGATGACTGACTTCCCGGGGATCGAGTCCTAGGTATTACTGAAATTATCCGCTTCTTCGAGATCTTCTATGTCGCCTTCCAAGCCCCCTAAACAGCCATCTTCATAACGGCCACCGACTGCTCCAACGCCATCAGTGAACTAGATATAAACACTCCTCTCATAGCCGGCTATCACTGTCCCCCCCAATATTTAGG
>NW_001820805.1:163030-164415 GCF_000146945.2 Sclerotinia sclerotiorum 1980 UF-70 | reverse complement strand
GGCATCAGTATCCCACACAATCACACTCTAGAATTCGTCTCTTTAAACGGCATGGATACTCTAAATTCGTCACACATCCTCACAGGCGATTCAACCTTAGGTAACCTTAAGTCAAGTTTACAACCTCGACATCTCAACTTCAATCCCTTTCTACACAACGTCCGTTAAGCTCTCATCTACGGCTAAACCCCCACAATGCAGGAGCCCAGATCAGAGTCAAAGATATCCATTATCGCCGCACCTTTCTATATTTCGATAAGCTAGGCACAATCACCTTTAATCGTGTTTCCATCGCCCAAATTACTGCACTACCAACTAGTGTTAGCATGATATTGATAAATGTGACCAATCCAGATGATTGTGTCATCGTGAAGGTGATACAGATTTCTTGTGTGGAATTGGTCAGAATACGTTGTTTATGTGGAAAGAAGGCAGGAGTAAGGTAGCAGTTGTGGCTAGTAGTAATACATCTACGGTAGTAGCCGGTGTTACGCAAGTGCATTTTGGAGAGCTAAAAAAGATGGAAGAAAAATATTGTGGTTGATGGCTAGTGGTGGTGAGTTTCTCTCACTATCTTGAAAGGTCATAGGAGTTAAGACTAGAGATAAATCAATAAATGCTAATATACACGCATACATCTCAAGTCCAAGCTATCAATGGCACTATCACTACTGGGCTAGGGTATCATATGTCGATACTGAGTTTATCTAAAGGGTCACAGAAGGAAAGGAACATTCTAAGTTATGAAACTGCAGACCTTAATATATGTTCCGCTTCCTAGTCATGTGGCGGCTACGATCACCAATCAGTCTTTGATGAATAGAACCTTACTCACATTAGGTATCCCGAGGGTAAATGACCGAGCCAATTTACAATTCAAATGAAACCCAGGTAGTTGGAGAATTAGTGGAGATTGTATAGAATAGCTTCAGAGAATGAGTATTCGTTGTATAGTATGAAGCGGGGGGCCTTCCACTGGTGTAAGTCACAAATATAACTACCAGAACAAGCAGCATTCACCAACAAATACATTATGATATACCAAATACTATTACCTTTCTGCATCTTTAGTCCCAAAAATCGTCATCCAATCAAGTGCACAAATGATCATTCATCTCATCACGCTCATCACGCTCATCCCCATTTTCAATCTTCATCCCTTCCCCCGCCCCATCCCACCCACACAAACACAAAGCTAAGAGTGAACCTATGTCGCCATCCCACCAGCTCTCAAAGATCAAATCCTAAGAATCCCCTTTGAACCTAAACCTAGACATAAATATAAACATATATATCCACTATCTAAATCTATACCGGATATCCAGATCTATATCCATTTCCAATTCTACCGACTTATCAAAAAGAGAAAGCGAAAACCTTGGCCA
>NW_001820805.1:125777-162237 GCF_000146945.2 Sclerotinia sclerotiorum 1980 UF-70 | reverse complement strand
CCCTAGTCATCCTATCCCATCCCACATCATCCATACCATACCAACCCATTTCCCCTCCCTAGTAAAAGTATAGTATAGTAAAGTAAAGTAAAATAGTAAAGTACAACAAGTAGATAAAAGTAAAGTAAAGTAACATTGAAATTAAATACCCCGAACCGATTGGCCCATGTAATCTTCACCAAGGTTCCACAGCTCGCTCCCAAAAGGGAGGGCGGAGTTTCATTTTCCTTTTATTTATTCATTTCTCTTCCTTTCGTTCACGGGGATGAGAGAAGGGAAGCGAAGATTCAATTAAAAGTAAGCATGATATACCGATTTACCGATTCGATTCATTCGCCTTGTGAATATAGATAGAGTACGTAGGTACCTCCTCTACCTACCTCCCGACGGGTATGAATGAGTTTCTGTCTTGGAGATTTGGCTTTCCCAATTCCCATGTTTGATATTTGTTTTTCCATTATTGATGGATATTTGAATTAGATTGGATTGGGTTGAAATTGAATTTCGATACTCTACTATGTACTTATATAGTATGGTTAGTGTATGGATATTGGTTTCAAAACATCAGATTCAGGTTTTAGGTTTTGGGCTTTAGGCTCTAGGTTTCTAGGGGTTTTGGTTCTTGGATGATTTGACTTTGGCTTTCTGTGAGATATTAATTTTGAAGAAATATAAAAAGAAAGAATAAAATAATAAACAAATGAAAAAATAAATGAATTAATATTTTCTGTATATACTGAGTTTGTGAAATTTATAGAGTATATCGAAAATTCCTCAATCAGTATAATTATATCATATAATATCCTCCTCCCTTTGATAAATCCCCCCTTACCTTACCAAAACTACCTCGACACCGCCTTCAATTTTCCCAATTCCAAATTCCCACTTCTTAATCACACCAACCCCAAATCCCACAATCAATTCTTATCCTAAATCGCAACCACTAACCAAGTTGCCGAGGCACCTTTTATTACTCTCACTATCGGTGTACCTACGTTCACCACCTATCTACTTCACTAACATCAACACCGACACCAATATTTTCAGCTTTTCAAGGTACAGACAGAGTACGGTCCTTGGGGTATTTTCCGCTTTTTTTTTTTTTTTTTTTTTTTGGAAAAGGCTCTGTGTCAATGCTGAAGATATATCTTTGGTATCGGTAGGTAGATAGATACCAAGTAGGTAAGCTTGTGGAAGGTTTGGAAGGATGGATGGGTGATATGGAGAGCTTGTGTCTTTTTAGGGTCTTGCAAAGACATCATCTATTGTAGTAACTTTCTAGTTAATTTGTTATTCAATAAATAGTATATTGATTTAGTTTTCAATATTCAAGTAATATCTAATATCTAACATCTAATATCTAACATCTAATCTGATGCCTCAGCTAAACTCCAAATTTTATAATATTTCCCCATATCCATCTAAACTTAACAATCACTAATCCAATCAATTATCTCCTTCCCTGGTACCAAAAACCTCACAAATATATCACAACATAGCATTTAAACCTCGATACTCAAAATCCCCTCTCCAAGCACGGTATACGTACAAGAAAAGGGGATTTCCCCATTCCCGATACTAAACAAAATATTCCTCCAATACAAAGTAATTATAAGATCCAAATTCCAATTCCCATCCATTTTACACTGTAGAAAATAGAAAAATTGCATCAGAAAGTCAGGAACTAGCCAATCAGCATATCAACCAGCAAGCAGGCAAGCGAGCATATCACATTTTCAATGAAACCTCCCAGTTCCAAGTACCAAGTTCTCAATTCTGTGTTCTGTGTTCTTACCCGGACATTTTGATCCAATGTAATCCATCCATCTATTCATTCATTTATTAATAAGTGATTCAATCTGATTCATCTAATGCATCTATTGATACTCCGTAATTGAAGGAAGGAATGAATGAATGAAGATCCCATTCCCATCCCATGATTCCCATCCCATCCTCAACAACAAAACCAAACCAAATCAAATCAAGCCAAACTCCAAATCCCCAAACCTCACAAAACAATCAAGGGTCCCAACTCCCCGTCCCTCATACCTCATACCTCATACATGCCTCGTACCTACCACCCGCCACCTACGCTCTCACGTTACATTATGACCTACGAGGAAGAGTGAATAATTAGCCCCAATCGTCATTTCCACGTGGGATGCCTGTTTTGTGCCTTTTCTGCGAGAATGTGATGTGTGTGATGTGAGAATGTGAGGATTTGGGTATGGGTATTTGGGTTGTGTGATGCTGATGCTGATGTTGGTGCTGTACTCGTTAGTTAGTTAGTTAGTTAGTTAGCTACCTAGGTAGTTAGGTAAGATGTTTGCGTGTTGTGATTTGTCTGTGTATTTGATAGGTACTATGGATGGATATACGGGATTGTGGAATTGATATTGGAATTGGTATTGAAATCATCATCATAATCACATTTGTAAGTTGCTCTTGAAGTAATCTTATATTCTATTCAATCATGTAGCTAACGGATACAAACACAAATACAAATAAATAAAATACCATACACCGTAATAATATAATTGCAATCAATTACTTGACATCAGATCACAATCCTCCTTTTTCGTACATTATCAAGCTAGCTAATTATCTACTAGTTACCTAGGATACATACTACATCAAGTAAATACTACTACTCCGTACAAACAAATAATCAAATACTTTTCAGCCTCAAAAACTTGGAATGAAAAATCGAGGTCGTGTGAGCAGAAATAAGAAGAAAACTTGTTACTCAGCCCCTTCATCTCGAGTCCTTTCATATTTACGGAGTAGTTATCCACGGAATATATCCACATGCACATCCACAATTCGCCATCCGCTACCCGTCATCCGTCATCCGCTATTTGCCAATCTGCTTATTTACTGAAGTGACTATACAGTTAGTGTAACTGAGAGGCCATGATTGAATTCGGTAAGTAGGGTAGATAAGTAAGAGATAATAGGACAGGAAAGAAGAATAGGTACAGTAATGAAAATAATGCAATGCAGTCAGATCAGATGAGATGAGATGAGATGAGATGAGATAGTAATCCTCAAAATCTTATCATATCAACTCACCCAAGAATAATAATAAGACTTACAAAAGTATAAAGCAAATACGGAGGAGTACCAACCAGTAGATGAATAGAAGGAATCCTTACGAATCACCAATAATACAAAAGGATAACAAATCATCAACTGAACTCTTAACCCATGACCATCAACTTCTAACCATGTCATGTCGTCTCGTCGGTGTGTGTGTGTGTGCGTGTGTGTGTCCGGGGAATAAAGTGCATAGAATCCGATGTATGGGCTCAATTGATTTTCCACATTTCCACTCACGAAACAGGAGCTTGTGTGATGTGATATTATATTATTGCGAGAGATAATCATTCTTAAAAGTATATGTAGTGCGCTTTGCATGCACTCTGTATATACATACATATATCAATAATTTATATAGATACAAGCACGTACGCACGCACGCACAGCACAGATATGATATGAGTAATTACTAGATAGGTAGTGAGATGATAAAGCTGAGTTTTATCTTACCGTTACACACACCTTACTTACTTACATCTTCTATCAAACAATAAACACATACACCAATAGATATACACCAATGAATAAACACCAATGAATAAACACCAAAATAAGTATCTATCATTTATAACAAATGATTTTCCCACCTACCTCACTCCCACACAATCAATCACACACCTACCATATCTCACCGCTACGTGCTCCCTAAACAACAGATAGATAGACAGACAGACATGTGATTTCTCCTAACTTCCAGGTCGTGTGTCTGTGATGATCCATACTATACTCCGTACATATCCATATACCCCGTGCTCATACCGACGGGGTAATAATTTATAGTTTCAAGTTTGAGCATTTTATTTTTTTAATCTTGCAGTTTTTGAGGGGAATTAGTAGGATGTATAGTACGTATAGGTAGAAGGTAGAAGGTAGAAGGTATATCTTCGGTATTTAAGTAGGAGAGGAGAAGGAAGGGAAGGGAAGGCAAGATGGAATATCGTGATGTACAAGTGAATCGTGATCGATCATGACGGATGAATAGATCGATAAATACGATACGATATGATAGGTACTCTCTCTACTCTGTATACATTACGATTGAGAGGGTATCGGAGTATTCCGAATAATATTCGATAGGTAGGTATTTGTGATGTTTGTTTATTCCCTTTTCTATTTGGCCTCCTCATTCCTCATTTCTCATTTCTCATTGGTAGCAATACTAAGCAGGGAGGGATATGAAAATTCTCCCTTGTGATAAATAATCATACAGTACCGTACCGTACCTACCCTACAAAAAAAAAGAGGCGATTTCACAAATAGATATTCCCATCCAAATCAATCAATCAATCAATTATCAATCAATCGATGCGGCTGAATCTTTGGAGTAAAATACTCCGTATGTATTTGAAAATTGATGAATCACGAGGCAGTGCAGGTCCCTGGAGTCCCCGACTGAAGTCTTTCCCTTCCCTGACGAGCGATACGAAAAAGAGAATTTAGGCTGGCTTTGAAACCATGTGGCCCCATGGGAAAAAAGCGACGACGGCGATGTTGTGGCGAGCGAGTCGGAGGCGATAAACTCGTACATACATGGCGTGGATCCGTGAATCCGTGAATCCGTGATCACTGGTCACTGATCTCCATTCGTGAGTCAATGGGTTTGGTTATTGTTTATTGCCGTGAGTAATTCTTGGGGTTTGATGGATATTTTTGTATTTTGTCTTCTGTATTCTGTAACCTTGACCTTGTATTGAATTTTCTATGCCGTAGGCCAAGGAAGTGTAAAAACCACTCCCACCGATGATTTACTAATCATCACCATCATCACCATCGCTATCATACAATCATTCAATCATACAATCACATTATGTATTAATGAGATAGGATTGATGGTATAAGGTTTATCACTACTCTATACTGTGTCCTTACGGAGTATAACAAGGGATGGATCAATCAAGGATCATTTTCAGGGTCCTCTGCACTTAGTATTGTGTGTTACTTTGTAGAGAAGAGTTTTACACGGAAATATTACCAGGGGGGTCCGCATGGTGAGGGAAAAAAAGACGGAACATCCTAGGTACGGAGCATGCAGAGTTTTGTTTGATGAGCATTTTGAGCTTGGATAATGAAATGTTCCGAGGTTTGGAAAAGACAAGGGTTAAGAAGGAGGGGTTGGCAACTGACAGCGAAAAAACCTGAATCAAATTGTCATGCTCTTTTCATTTTGGGAAATCCTTTGGATGGCTTGGGTGCTTGAACGTTGTACAAAGTTTATAGGTATATGTACGGTACATAGATAGATACATTGACTGTACTCTCTCTCTCTCTTCACGTTCCAACTTTGAACGCTTTGAAGATTCGATCTGATGAGAATTTGGAGATAAAACTTGGATTGGAAGGATATGGGAGCACTTCCGAGAGGCCACCAACCCTCGGCATGGCATCGCATGCCAGTTTCATACATAACACATACCCTTCTTTTTCCAATGTTGATCTGATCCTCCCAAACGTCTTAACATGCCGAAAATGGAAATGATGATGGGCGGGGAAAATCTCACGATACTTTGATACTTGTGAGCTGTAAGTTTCGAAGGGATACGTAGGGATTCTTATATCGGTACGTACGGCATTGATGTTTCTTAAATCACCAGTCACATCGCTGAACCCGTGGTAAGCGAAATCCCGGCGCTTCCAAAAAAGAGATTGACGGTTCCATCTGCCTTATTGGTATGTTTCCTCAATTACTACAAGGGTAAAGGTGACAGTTGATCTTTTTAAGGTCAGGATGCTCCTTATCTGATTTAAGGATAGTGAGGAAAGATACAGGAAGTAGAAGGGAAGTAATGCTTGAAGGTAATATCTTTTGGATGGCTTGATGCTTGATGCTTGATGCTTGATGCTTGATGCTTGTTGCTTGATGCTTGTTGCTTGTTGCTTGTTGCTTGTTGCTTGTTGCTTGTTGCTTGTTGCTTGTTGCTTGTGCTGTGCTGTGCTGTGCTTGTTGCTTGTTGCTTGTTGCTTGTTGCTTCTTACTTCTTCTTACTTCTTGCTTGTGGGAAGAATGGAGAATGAATTGAGTGGCTTTGATTGATCCCGTGCGTTATTACATCATGAAAGACGTGGGTCCTCTCTTTTTGAGTTTGGTGTTTCGAAATTTTCGAAATTCTAACCCATCGTTGAAAAAAGTGTTATATCAATATTACTTTTTATTCTTTTTATTGAAAAGTCTGAAACCTTTTCGGAAAAAGCTTGGAGGATTGTGATCTTTGGTTCAGGGGTACTCCTATTGTTTGTAAGTAGGTAAGTAAGTAATATATACTATGTACCACGAGAAGAAGTCCATAGAAAAAAGAGAGGAGAAAATCACAGAGAAGGTTCAAGGATCCAAGGAAATCTGCTGGAAATGACTAGGAATATTGTATGACGGACAGCAGTTTAAGTATGAAATGACGATTAGACTTGATTTGTTTAAAATAACCTCAAGATGTCAACATGAATGAGATGGTGGTCTTACAAAACCGAGCAGGATTATGGTGTGATCTCTACTCTGTATATTGGGTGCCGAGTAGATTCACAAAGAGGAAATTAATCTTCACTTTGAAATTCAAATCTTCTTCTTTGCGAGATGAAAGGTGTTGCTTGTTGCTTGTTGCTTGTTCAATGTTGACCTTGTAAGAGCTGCTTCTGGTGTTGAGCTCGGTTGGTGGGGGGCGGCACTGGGGGAAAGCTTATAGATCTTTCACACCATGACTAGTGGCAACTTGCAAGCTTCAGGAGACGGACGATTCATAAAATATTTGTACTCAAACTACTCAGACTACCTACTCAGACTACTCACCACTACTCACTAACTAAAACAACTCAAAACGATAATAATACGAACATCCAAAAAGAACTAAATGAAGAATAGGGACGGTACTACGGCGCTACGATAGGGTCAGTACTAAGTCGACTCGGTAGGCTCGGTAGGGGCTTCACTTCCGCCTTTAAGAAAAAAAGAAATGGAGACGGTACATATCACGATTGTCATCTAGAGAGTAAACGTCAACAACTAACTGGAACTAAAAGTGCATATCAACGTTGTCAGACTCTCCATAGTTCCATAGTTCCATAATTCCATAATTCTTATAATTTCCTTACGAAATTTTGATCGTTTGGTGCTTTGCATTGGGTCTCGCAGGCATCCTAATAATCAATCTACCATAGGATGGTATCCGGCTTCTCCATATCTGCGTGTCCTTTGGTAGGTATCATTCATTGATTCACCTGGTGGGTGTCGTGGGTGTCGTGGGTGTCCATAATATTTTCGGGATGCATTTCCTAGTTTCACGATCATGTACCAATATACATCCAATATGATGATGACTGGAAAAGGTTCAACTCCACTTACACTTTCTAGCGATGCAGTGCAGTGCAGCGCAGCGCAGCCAGTGCAGACTGTGCAGTTAGCAAAAGAAGTGACACACAGTGACCACGCGTGAACACTCGAATCAAGAGTCTTTGACTAAAACGTCAAACTCACCGAGACGAGCGAACAAATTGAAATCGAGTACCGAGTTCCTTTTTGACCTGCGTGTGTTCAAAGGCCACTGGAAAGGAAAAAAAGAGACACCCACAATAAAATCCAATCCATGAAAAGGATACCCAATTTAACTTGACCCCCACTCAACCCATTTGGGAAAACTCCCCAAGTGTGAAATTTGAATTAACCAAAACGATTCTTGTTGACCCCCTTCATCCATGAATCAAGCCGTCAATCCATGAATCCATAATCCATGAATCCTCGAATCCATGAATCTCTAACCCGACTATCTGGATATCACAATCGAGGGAAGCTTTTTAACTCTTGCATACAGGAAGCGGACGGCGTCACGGCACGTTGCATTTCCCTAGGTCCTAGGTACGTTTTAAACCATCCTTCCATTGCATTTCCTTCTTTACGGAGTACTTTGGCATCCTTGAGTCTGCCATAATATATTTCGACCACGATGATTGGCTGATATTTGCCAGAGTGGGAAACTTAATCCATTCTCGGGAATGTTCTAAGGGTAACACGCTCCCCTGAACAACATTTTGATCTTTTCCTCCAATACTTCATCCTCGTTGCTACAGTCTCAGATTATAATGGAAAATATTTGTAGTGCCATTGTACTAAATCCGTTGTCCTCCACTCAAATTCTTGCCTTAATTGATTAATAAAACGGTAGATAGGGATCTTTTTTTTTTTTTTTCTTTTTTTTTTTTTTTTCTTCTGAATCACTTGCAACCCATTCAAAATCCAACCACTTTTCTTTCCCCTCTTGACTCACCCTCTCACTTCCAACTTCTCTCCTGCTCGCTCTCTCTCTCTTCCTCTTCCTTCAAAAGGGAAGGTTTCTGACCGTTGTGTTTGGGAGGTCCGGGATCATTCTCGGTCAGGGGTGGATCAAGCATAATTATGTGGCATAATTGGCACTTTCGGAATTTACCAGAAAAGTATAGCGTCACGGATTCACAGGTGTCAAGGAGATCTGCAGCGACGTATCCTAGTACTTGACGGCTTTATCAGGGTCCACTGTAGCCAAGCTAGGGAGATACACCGGGGCATGGCAAAAAAAAAATGCAAGTAGGAGAGGGATGCCCATCGCCCCCTCGGTTTGGTTTTCTGAACGGCTTCTTTTTTGTAATGTGAATGATTGCGTGCGTACGTAACTGTACTACACGGTATATACAGCTTAATAACTTTTTTAGTGTTTGATTTTCATAAGGGAGAATTGATTATAGGAATGCAATTGATAGTTTGAAGTCCTACTTATTAGAATCATCAAGAATATAGATTTTGTATCATGGTGTATATATTGTACTGTTATTTCCCTGATAGAGAAAGTGTATAAATATATTTAAATAATAAAGATTGAAAAATCAATATATAATTAAAAAAGTTTCTTTTTTATTTTAATTTTTCACTATATTATTATACTTTATCTTATTTAAACTTGGTATAAATTCAAAAATAAAACATGTAAATATACTTATACTATTAGATTTTTCTTCCTCAATAGATTTAAATAAATCATTTAACTCATCATCATCAGATATACAATCTCTAATATCATATATTCAACTTTGTAAAACAGAGAATACATCATTCTACTCAAAAAGCGCATTACACACCGTCAATATTTCATCATCCGCTCATTGTCCTATTGTAACCCCCTTACACCTGAAGCTACTCGAGTAGAGGACTCGCACAAATAATGCCTACATGCCTACATACCTAATACCAAATACCTAATACCTCATACCTAATACCTGCCTACCATTCTACCCAATCTACTCAGTAGGTAGTAATCAGACAATATCAGACAATATCATCCAACCATATTGGAATAATATAAACCCCATCTGGTTGGTCATTTCCGAATTGATACACCCCCCTCTCCAAGTTCGAACCTCTTTAGTCTTAGTTTCCACAATTTCGCAGTTGATTATTTGCCTGAACCAAGTTAGTGAAATCGGCAAAGGGAAAGGATGGTCTCTCTTTTACCATACTTGGGCTGGCAAATCTTTTTGGGTGTCACGGCCGATTAATTTTTTTGAATGGGTACAGTACAACACTAAAGTAACTCCAATATACTCGAACCTTCCCAACCACAACCTACCACACACACACCTTTTCCCACTGTTTTCCACCCAAAAATCTCTCTTTCCGAAAAGAAAAAAAAAAATAAGAGAGAGTGAAAAAGAGAGAGCGCGCGCGAGAGAGAGCGAGAGTCAGAGTCAGAGAGAGCAGAGAAAATCATTCAGCACAGCTCAAGAAGGAGAAAATAAGAAGGGATTCGATGCAAATTATTTTTGCTCGTAGCTCTTCTGAGCTTCCATCCTAAGAAAAGAAGAAGACGACGACGACGAAGAAGAAGAAGAAGACGACGACGAAGAGAAGAAGTAGATGAGAGGAAGAAGAAGAAGAAAGAGAGAAAGAAAGAACAAAAAACATCCAAAAAGTTTCAATCAATTCCAGTCGACTTTTCTTCAAGCAAAAGATACCCATACCCCATTATTATTTTTGTACTACCACAATTTCGAATCCAAGTCACGACCATTCACTCTCAAACCACCAAACTACCAAACTACCACTTTCTTTGCAACACCATACCACAACCATACTACAACCACACACACACAATACACACACAATACACACACCTTACCTTACTTCACCTTACCTCATCTCACCTTATACAATACCAGAACCTCTCAACACCACACCATATCTGCCAGCAAAAGATATCTACATCTACCTCGGTTTATACAGAACTTGTCACAAGAAAGTTTATATTCCATATTCTATTAAAGCTGTATCCTTCAGCCTGCGGAGCATCAAAGCTCACGACTCACACCTCCTATCAATATGGCATCACCAACTGAAGCGACGGTTCCCGCCATACCGCCAACTTCTTCTCTGGAACCCGTTACCGCCAATCCATCACTGGCTGATTCTCCTTTAACAAATGATTCATCAAGCACATCTTCTTCAGATGCAAATGGAGGAAGCACACCAGCAAATACATCTGCTAGTCGTACGCCATCAATTAAGAGACCGAAGCTCGGCACGAGAAAGTCGAGCGGCACTATAATAGTACCGCGTGAACACCCGCGCGTGGAACTAAAAGAAGGGGATGAGGTCTTTGACGAGGATGATGCCAGAGCCATGAGTCCAAGGAGGAACAGTGAAGATTTAGAAAAGATGAGTCAAGATGCCAGAGCGCAACTCAACGAGTATGTTACCCTCCCTTCCTACTCATGAATAACGTGTAGACCAAATGACACATCACACACAATGCTAACCCACCTCCTTTTTCAAGACATGCCAAACTCCTTCAACAATCTCTCCTCGAAATATTCAATCGAATCGAAGCCGTCAAGGAGGAACACGATAAACTGGATAACAACAATAAATTCTTGCAAAAGTACATCGGAGACTTAATGTCCACGTCGAAGATTACATCAACTGGTGCTGGAGGCCGAAAGAAATAGCCATTAGCCGTGGAGACCAAGGAAATAGAGGAGGTATGTCGTAAAAGGAAAGCCCCACGGCATCAGGTCTGGTCAGGTCGTAAAAAGAACAAGCATAGCAAAGAAGACCGAGAGGTATAACATGTGATGCGCGGGACCAGGAAAAAGGCGAACCAAATATTGATACCCCTCACATACATACGATCACACACACATACCTCTCTCATTAACGACTCATGATTTTTCCCATTAATGATCATTGCAAAGAGCTTGCAAAGAGATCACAAGGAACATCACCACTGCCTCCTTACTACTTTACGACATTCTCCACTCATTTCCTGGTCTCCACACAAATTTACAGTTCTCACATACAAATAACACAGCTGGCTGTATTATCAGCATCGGCATCTCAACATATCTTGCAACAACGACGACCAAGCGACTCAGAAGGGGACGAAGATGAGCAGGCATTACAATGGCGTACTTTTTTTCAGTTTTGGGTTTTCTGGTTCAATTTAATTCATCGAACATCCTGGAGCTTTTATTCCGGAACCTCCATTTTTGATTACTCGGTTTGGGCACTTGCTTTCGTTTTTGGCAAAGGAGGCGGGGTAGGCTATATCATGGCATTATTGGCATGGCTTTGGCATTCGAGCTTTTTCTTTTTGGCTTCTCTGATGGCATTGCATTCGGAACTGGCTCTGGCATTACTTTTTATCATTTATCATCATCAGCGACAGGCGTTCATTTTCTTTTTTTGATTTCAAATTCTTTCGCTCAACACACTTGGTATTCACACTTCGAAAAACACACACACACACAAATCGCACATATCTTTTTACGGGAAAGCAAAGTCATCGATGCTTTATCTATGGTCCTGTGGGCAAATTTGCCATATAAGACGATCTTATACCATACCCTTGGAGTAAATATTAGACTGGAATGGATGGGATGGAATGATTGAAATCGGGAGAAGGTGAATAGGAGGCGAAGCTGATATTTAAAACATTCATACTGTTATTCATATGCAGCTTGACGGGGCAGGGAAGCAAATATGTTGAGGAGTAAATGGTATGGATGGGGTTTGGGAATGATTTTGAGATGAGGGGTTTGCTTGAGAAGGAGGAAGAGAAGGGGAAGAGAAAGTGTGTATTATAGATGCAGTACAATACAACACAACAATACAAATTTATGGTTTAATGCAACAGGATAAGGGTGTGAGTTTGAGATTGGATGAGATAGGATGTATACTGTGTTACATACATGACTATACTACAATGATGATGGGAAGTTGGTTACCTAAATGATGGGAAGTGGATTACGGTGTATGATATATGATGTATGGCATTGAAACATCACCATATCATTGTAAGATTCAGCATACCTATATGTACTAAGATACAATATATGAAATGCTTAACTTGACTTGACTATTTATCTTTATAATACAACTCAACGCAACATAATAGAATACAATAAAATGAAATAATAAAAGAATTCTGAAACCTACTCACCGCACACCATTAGAATTCGTGACAAAAATCCCTGCAGAAATCATATTTTCCTATTTACAATTAAATATTAATTAAACTTTTTTTTCAATGTTGAATAAATTTAATTTAGAAAATTTTCAAATCTTTTTCTTTTTAAATTTCAAGATTTATTTCAAAGATTATATTAAAAGGAATGACCTCACACAGGGAATAGTGGGAAGCTGATAGGGCAGAACTGAGGTAATATTGGTCTTATAGGTTAATCTCTCTTTTAAGTTCTATAGAAGTGCGAAGCTCTCTGTAAGAGAGCTTCTCAATCTAGTCCTAACAGGACTAGTGCCCTGTGCACGTGCTACGCAGGAACCATTCACTTTAACAAATTCTACCATTACTATAATTTAAATCTTTAATTCAACCTATATCTAATAATACTACTACTTCCAAACAACTCATCTTGAACAAATATTACATATTAAGAATCTTTTTAATATTCTCTTCAATAATCTTATTTTTATTTTTGTTTAATTCATTATTCATCTAATTCTTATAATATTCTTTATCCCCCTCTCTGTCACACTCAAGAATACTGGGTAAAGTATCTTGTATTAGAAAATACTAAGCTAAGGAGAAAAGAAGAAGGAAAATAAGAGTAGCGAGTTTTCCTATGATTAAATACAAACGGGGCATGCCATGTGACCCGGAGGTGTGAGGCGTAACACTCTCTAACTCTCATATATCTATTCTCTCTTTTTATTCTCACTTCCTATACTTTTCTCTTTCTTTTTCCACTTTTCTCTTCCTCTCCCTTTCCCTCCTCCTATCTTCCTACCCTTCCTCCACTTCCCCCTCCAACTGTCAACACTCCCCCTCCTACCCTCCCACTCCCACTCCCACTCCCACTCCAACCTCTACAAAAACCCATCACCAAAATACCACTTATCCCCCAAAAACAGACCCAAATAACAAAGTTTACTCCATACTCCACAGTACATAAACATCAAATACAAAACCAAGTGATAATAGTATTCAAGATTGAGATGGTGTGGGAGTGGGAGTGGGGAGCTGGATAATAAGACAGGAAAGGCTGTAGACACATTTATGGAAACAAAACAGTATTCTTCCTCCTATATCATCTTTATACTTCTTCTCGGTTCTGTCCCTTCATTATTACATTGGAATAACAAGTGATATGCTCCTCCACATCACTTACCTGTATATCATTTGATACAAAAACTCACCGTGACATTCATTTTCACACCTACAAACAATATCCTCATATTATATCACTAGGAGCTGTGCAAAACTTTTAAACAATTCTTCTTCAATACATTGGTATACTACAATCTCCTTTACCTTCCTCAACTAAAAAAATTAACCGAATAAAACAACTCCAAGACCCCCTAAGATGCAACAACAGTAAAGGTAGTAGTGCAAATAATAACCACGATAACAATAACCGGTAATAAAAGACCTAATAACATCGATCCCTATACCATAGCGGATGAAAACGAAAACGAAACAAATGAACCAAATGAGTAATTTTAGTCTTCCCGTCTCAAGTCTCTAACGCTGCTGGCCTTCGTCGGAAACGATAAACACTCAAAGTTTGAGCTACAACTTCTGCCTCATATCCTCATGGCTTACTCCTCCTTAAATATTATCAACTGCACTCAAAACTGCCCTCTCCGAATCCTTTCCTCTACTATGCCCACTAGCATTCGATTGTCTCGAGGCCTTCCTTAATGAAGGAGAAGATCTAGGTTCATCCTCATCATCAATAGCTTTTGAGGATGCAGGAGTAACGTTCCTTTGTCTCTTGGTACCCATTACATTAGTCGATGTGAAAAGATGTGATGACCTTCGAGTAGAACTACCACTTGTATTTCGCTGATTGTTGGAGCCAATAATTTCTGCTTGACCTCCTGGACTTCGACTACTATTTTCTTTATTGCCCTTGGCGCAACTTAATGAAGAGGAGCTTAATCTTCTGGAATAAAGAAAACGACCTTCTTCAATTTGAGATACAAGTCCTTCAGGTGTATCCGGTGCACCAAGTGCACGTGGTGTTGGTACACGGTCGATGCAGGGTCTGCTAGGCCCTCTTTGCATAGATGGCTGCCGAAGTGCAATTGAGCTCACCAATGTAACTTCAGATTCATTTTGCGGTGTATTATCAGGCACAGGTGGTAACAATGCTTCACATAGAGATTCGTACGCGCCCGTACTCTGCATATCATTATTTCGAAATGCTTTCTCAATTACCATAGGATCCGATACATTTCGTGTACTTCCTGCCTGTTCACTAGAATTACTTGGGAGATCTGGCATAGAAGTATCGGTCGAGGTTCCTTGACGACGCCAGCCTGGGAAGGGACGTGTCGATTCTGAAGTGAATGGGTCAAAGTTCGGAGATTTTGAGAATGATGGTGGTGGTGGTGGCATAGAATTCGTCTGTGAGGACATGAACTCAACGGCTGGGGGCTTTCGTGGAGAGTGGGCATGAGCCTCACGATCTTCTTCTACCCGTTTTGGTGAAGAGTGTTGAGTATAGAAAGGTGCGACAAGGGAGACCTGGCGCCACATAGTCGCATTTGGCCATGCAATAGAAGAGGCTTCGAGAACATCTAAGAGCTGTTAGTTCGATAATTCTGTCATTGTGAACATGCTAGTAAATAAATATACCTAGCGGGGCATGCTGAAACGAGAAAGCTACTAGATTCTTGATACGTTCAAATGGCATAGAGAGATTATCTCGTGGAACACCTTCTGATACCACCACCTTCACGCGCCCAAGGTCGTCTCCCGGGTTCCAGTAACTTTGTGAGAGAAGTTCTCGATGAAAAGCAGGAAACTCGAGTTTTTTGTAATCTCCCTGTTTGTCGATTTCTGTGAGTTGTCAGATCATATTTACCCTCAGTATTCCAATATATAGTTATGCTCGTGTCTAGTGCAGGCCAGATGGAGGTTCTATATTTACCGACGCTAGTTTCGAGAACTGTTGGCCATGGGCCATTTCGATGAAAAAGTTTAGTACTAGGGACTCGTCAATATTGTTACTTTCCGCAATAAATGGCCGGGACTTACCTAGCAATTCGTCCATCGACAAATACACGGGCTTCAAATAGAACATTCTCGGCATGTCTGCTACTAATCTGATGTATGTAACGGCTGGCTTCGGGATTTTGCCAAGAATGGATAGATATTCTGAAAGATTCCCCAGCAGGCAAGCTTGGGACGAAACAAGTGACTGTGGGAAGTAGTAGAGCAGCGCCCTGCGATTGATGAACTTCTGCGATTACATCAGCTCTAAAGGCATTCGACTTCTAATTGAGTGCAGGCACATACCGGGATCCTGAACAACTTGACAGGAAGTTTTGAACTCTTGTAATGGAATCTTGCATAGTTCGTTTGGGAACATGAGAACGTCCCAGTTCTGATAACGCATTTCGAAAAACTTGCAATTATTAAGAATTAGGAGTTTTGAGTTGATAAGCTGTGGCAAAAGCCCAAGCAAGTGCTGAAGCAAATCTTGAACAAAAGTTGAGGCAGAAGAGATAAGATCGTAGATCGGAGGGATACGCAAAAATACATGCAAGCCATAACCAGGTAACAATTTATCTAGAGAGACTGATGAGGGCAAGAACGAGGCATTGAGTTGGGAAGGAACGACCTGAATGGACGTATCCCCGTGCGCAGATATGGACAAACTCTAACAATTAAAGGTCCAACATCTGTGGTCCTATCCCTGGGGCTCCTTACTACGTTATCCACAGATGTATTTGGGGAAAGTACTATTTGACATGAACGCAACTCTAGAGAAAAAGGGCCATAGTTGAAGAAAGTTTGATATCATATAGTGCATCACAATGAAAGGTACCTCAAAACTTGCTCAAATTGATATTCATATGTACAAATCCACCTTCCTTTACAATGGATCTCCAGCAGCTCTAGCCTTTTCTCCTGGTTAGTACAAAACAATTTGCGGAACTCATGGACATTGCTACTTACTCTGACTGCAGTTGGGCCACCCAATTCTCTCTCAAGTCCACCCTCAAACTCTCTTGGGACAGATTGCTTATCTGGGTACATCATGCCCACGACTGTGCAAAGTCCAAATACAGATAAAACAAAAACGCCCAATTGAAGCGCAGCCGTTCCTGGCTTTTGATGTGTGTATTCTTCTGGTGAGAACATGCCCAAAATATCATTGTCTTCATGAACTGGCTCTCCATAGTTTCTTCTCTCTTGCTTATCCCACCAATCGGCATGAGGGTCACGAAATTGACGCTTAACTCTGGGGGGGTTGATATATCCTCCGTTCTTCATACTATGTTAGTCTCTGTCTCAGAAATCGACTTCGGAACAAACTGACCATGCCGGGGTCTTCAATATCGGTCTTCGTCCTGCTCTGTCAGTGCATGCTTCTACATGATACAATAACTGCGATCAAGTTGACTGACCAACTGTGGATAAGCTGGATAAGCTGGTCCGCTGGAGGCAGCAGACTGACTGGCACATCTCTGTGGGATGAGGGTAGCTTGACGTGGGATGAGGGAGGTTCGCAGTGGTCGCGCTGCTGCAATACGTCTAGAGAACATCTGCAAATTATTCATTAGCAAAGTTGAGATCAATACGGTGACTTCAATATATATGGCATACTTTGAATGAGCCTTCGCGATTGATCGCAGTTATTTAAAAAGGTCGTCTTCTCTTACTTCTTGTGATCGGAGGTCGATGGGATGTTACTTGTTCGGTTAAAGGCCAAACTAGTGGCAGTTGGACCGCAATCTCGACGCGAGGAAGGTGTATTTTCTTCGTACTTCCTTCTACAGCACGTAATTTTTGCACAGCAAACGGTAAAAACATCTGGGCATGCCCAAATTTTGTATACAGGATCCTTATCATGTATGGAACCTTACGAAGTAGTTTTATGATTTCAAATGAAAATTTCATGAAGTTCAAGGTAGTGTCTGGCTTCCCCTCTCGAAAAGTATGACAACCGCGTCAGAAGCTCCCGAGAGTGAAAAAATCTTTGGTAAGGAAATCGATTGAAATTTTCCTCAACAACGTTGAATTAATATATTTTCTATTAGATATACCTCCAAGTGAAGATGTGCCACAGACCCCGAAAGCAAATGGACATGCGATTGAGAATGGCGATGGAGAAGCTCCCCCGAGCAAGAGGCGGCGACTCAGTAACGA
This sequence comes from Sclerotinia sclerotiorum 1980 UF-70, assembly GCF_000146945.2. Lineage (NCBI taxonomy): Eukaryota > Fungi > Ascomycota > Leotiomycetes > Helotiales > Sclerotiniaceae > Sclerotinia > Sclerotinia sclerotiorum. The sequence goes on along the minus strand of NW_001820805.1, from coordinate 144,508 downwards.
GACAAAGACTGTACCGAAGCGCAAACCCGAATCGCCTCCGTGGAAGAAAGTCTTAGCAGAAGGGCCAACTTCTTTTACCGTCGATGGAAAACGCAAATCAGGCCGTGTAAACCAGATACCATTGGAGCTACAACCTCCATCCGAGAAGAGGACAACGCGGGGCGCGGCGCAAAAGGCCGTTACCTCAAAGAGTCAGCATGGCAATGCCAGTAGTATTCACTTATCTTCAAATCGAGATGCGTCCACACCCGCAACCTCACAAGCTTCTAAGAAGTCTGTCGGCCAAAGCACCTCGAGATCACCAGCCAAACCATCAACATCACCAAAGCGATCGCATCGAAAGACCATACAGTCTGAGCATCACTCAACGCAAGTACGGTCCGGCAACAAGAAATCCATTCCTACTAAAGATGCACAATCCACGCCTGTGAACTCGAGGTTGCGCCGATCGGGTCGCGCTTCTGAAATTGTGCAGAATGACCTGACGCATTCTTCGCCGGCAACACAAGTAGAAGGTATGGCAGATGAGACCCCCAAGTCTACACCAACAAAAATACGACTTCGAGTCAAGCCGGCGGGCATTCCTTTGATTCATCCAAATGCGCTGCCAAAACCACGAAAATTCCCGTCTTTCGAAGAGTTTTACGAGCAAGGGCAACATATATCAGCGGAAAATGGTGGTTTGCATAGCGCTGAAGATGCGGAGGTTTTCACCGAGGAAGATGCCAAGAGGGAAGCTCATACAATCTTACAGCTCGAAGATGCTGTGGAACGTGGTGTTCTAGGGTATTCGTTGAATCGCCCCGAGAAACAAGACCCCATGCCACCACAATATGCTCACCAAGATCATCTTGTGAGGGCAGCCCTCCACTTTCGGACGCTTATGATCAGAGAACAAAAAGAGCACCTAAGACTCGCGAAACAACTGGCTGAGGCATGCAGGGACGAATGGATTCGACGACAACCAAAGAGTCATGAACAATTGGAGGCAGAGGAGAGAAAAGCATCTGAAGTGCGCTATAAGACTGTCCTTAAGAGCCTTTTAGGTACCTGGGAAAATGTTAAAATAGAGGTCAACAGGCGACGGCTGGTTGAATGGGAGGCGCAAGAACAAGCACGAGTACGAAAAGCCCTTAACGAAGCTGTAGACATATCTACACAAAAGCTACAAGCTCGCAGAGCGCAACAGGATTCGGAAGATGATACTGAAGAGGATGATGAAGGCGAAGAGGCAAATAATGACTCTGATGAAATCGATCTTGATTCTGAGCTTAACCATGATGAAAGTAATATGTCCTCTACAGAATCGGAAGCTGATGAAGAGACTACTAAGCACGAAGATGAGCAACTTACTGTAGATGAACTGCGCGAAAAATATGCAGCCTTACCAGAAATTGCACCAGCCAGCGATGATAACGAGATGATTGGAAATGGCAGCGCAGATGAAGACATGGAAAGCGATCCCTCCATAGATATGGATGATGACACAGATTCTAGCGACGAAGAAGAGGATAGTGATGAAGAAGAGGGTAATGACGCAGATGAAGGTGGTCGTGCTGATCTTCTTGGATTTCTTTTACCTTCAGACATCAAAGATTTGGAAACTAGACAAGCCGAGTTAGGACAAGTCGAGGAAGTGGTGGAAGTAATAGACGAAGATTCAACTTCAGCTGTAGCAGAAGATGCGATGGAATTGGATGCCGACGATGGTGAAGCTTCCAACATACCTAATGGAGCATCCGTACCGGCATTAATGAGTGGGACATCCAAGAAGTCACCCCTGATCGAAGATATATCCTCAAGTGGACAGCATGATTTATCTAGCAAGCCAGAGGTTGTTGCAATGAGCCCTGATCGCAGTAGCCAGCCTACTCCAAGAACAACGGAAACTAAACCTTCAGAGGCTGATTCGGCATCATCTGTGGATCTTCATCAAAGTAGTCGACGCAACACACAGAGCGCAACCCCCCAACCTTCAAACGGATTAAAGACCCCGGTTCCTTTTCTCCTGCGCGGCACCCTTAGGGAGTATCAACACTATGGTCTGGATTGGCTTGCCGGTCTCTACGCAAACAATACAAATGGTATTCTAGCAGACGAGATGGGGTTAGGGAAGACAATTCAAACAATAGCCTTGTTGGCCCATTTGGCTTGCGAGCATGAGGTCTGGGGGCCGCATCTTGTTATTGTACCAACCAGTGTTATGCTCAACTGGGAAATGGAGTTCAAAAAGTGGTGCCCAGGATTCAAGATCTTAACATACTATGGCAATCAGGAAGAAAGAAAACGAAAACGTGCTGGCTGGAAGGACGATGATGCTTGGAATGTATGCATCACATCGTACCAGCTCGTTATTCAGGATCAGCAAGTGTTCAAGCGACGACAGTGGCACTATATGATTCTCGATGAAGCTCATAACATCAAGAATTTTCAATCACAGAGATGGCAAACCATGTTAAATTTCAATACTCGAGCACGGTTACTATTAACTGGTACACCTTTGCAAAACAACTTAACGGAGTTGTGGTCTCTGCTTTACTTTTTGATGCCCTCAGATGGAAGCGAGCAAGGTGTTGGTGGTTTTGCAAATCTGAAAGAATTTCAGGACTGGTTCAAGAAGCCAACGGAACAAATCTTGGAGCATGGCAGGGAGCAAATGGATGATGAGTCCAAGGCAATCATTAGCAAACTCCACAAGGTTCTTAGGCCTTATCTACTGAGGCGACTAAAAGCAGACGTCGAAAAGCAAATGCCTGGAAAGTACGAGCACGTTGAGTTTTGCCGTTTGTCTAAAAGACAACGTGAGCTTTACGATAGCTTTCTAAGTCGAAATGATACTCGAGATACTCTCGCATCGGGTAATTATCTTTCCATCATTAATTGTTTGATGCAATTGCGAAAGGTTTGTAATCATCCTGATCTCTTTCTCGATCGACCTATCATGACCTCTTTTCCAATGGAAAAGTCTGCCATCACCGATTTCGAGATCAAAGAGCTTCTGGTTCGTAGGAAGATGTTCCGTCAAGAACCTATGACTGAAGTTAGCTTGGACTTTTTGAATCTTGTTCCTGCGAAGCATGAATCTTTGTCCGGCATATTAGCCTCGGAAATTAACAGACTTAGTGCCAGGCGTGCTCTAGAAGTAATGAGGGAGGCCCAGCGTACAAGAGCCCAGAATGCATTCACCAACCTCGATCCCTCAACAGTCAAATCAAACTTGGTGTATCTGGAAAGTGCTTCTAGGTGGGGACGATTTGAAGAACTTCAGCATTGCGTATATCTCAATGCCCTTCGACGACAACAGAAACCTATCTACGGCAGTTCTCTGATTGAACGTCTAGATCTTCGTCTTGACCAGCGTCCACTACAAGCTAAACCTAAGCGGCGAACCAAGTTGATAGAATGGTTAGAAGATTCTTCCCCAGTCATGAGTTCAATGGTCCCGACATTTACATCACGATCTCAAGAACTACATACAACCATTCAAAAATTTGCTTGCGTGACACCGCCTGTGGTAGCGCGAGATATGAATTCGGTTATGTTTACACCTAAAGGTGTGAGCAGCTTTCAGAGCACCGTTGGCACTCAAAAAACAGATCCATTCCATGAGGCACGCATGAGACTATCCATTCAATTCCCCGACAAACGTCTCTTGCAATATGACTGCGGTAAATTGCAAACTCTAGACAAATTATTGCGTAAGTTGCAAGCTGGCGGGCATCGAGCACTGATCTTCACTCAAATGACAAAGGTGCTCGATATTCTTGAGCAATTCCTCAATATCCATGGGCACAAGTATCTACGACTTGATGGAGCTACCAAGATTGAGCAACGACAAATCCTTACGGATCGCTTCAACAATGACACTCGAATTCTTGCTTTCATTTTATCTAGTCGTTCGGGTGGTCTGGGTATCAATTTAACCGGTGCGGATACTGTTATCTTCTATGATTTGGATTGGAATCCAGCAATGGACAAGCAATGTCAAGATCGTTGTCATCGCATTGGTCAAACGCGAGATGTTCACATCTATCGCCTCGTCTCGGAGCATACCATCGAAGCCAATATCTTGCGCAAAGCAAATCAAAAACGTATGCTTGATGATGTTGTGATTCAAGAAGGAGAGTTTACTACGGATTACTTCAATAAGATGAACGTACGAGATGTCATTGGAGAGGAAGGATCTAGTCTTATGGACGGAGACGCAGCAGCTAATGCAGCCATGGATCGAGTTTTGGGTGGACCTGATAATGACAAAGATGTTCGACGTGTTTTTGCTCAAGCCGAAGATCGCGAGGATGTCGCCGCAGCTAGAGTTGCCGAACGAGAAATAGTGCAAACCGACGCGGCCGATTTTGATGAGAACGCAGTCTCGGCTTCCGCTACTCCTGGTGGCGCAGGGACACCTGCCGAAAGTGCACCAACTCCTGGTGCTGATGGAACACCCACCGTCGAAGACCTAATGGAGATTGACGAAGACGAACTTAACGCTTGGGGACAGCCAGTGGGATCGATGGACGATTATATGCTGAAATTCATGTCTGCTCAACTGGCAGACGCACCTATTGAATTACCCCGAGACAAGAAGAAGGGCAAGAAGGGCAAGGATCATCGAAATCGTCACAGGGCTAGATGATCAATTGATCCTCTCGGAAGTGATAAAAACGGGGCGTAAACAAAAGAGAAGAAAACCAACCTTGTAAAGTATTGATTGACGAAACATTTATTGCGCGTGTTTTATTAGACCCGGGTTCCATGTGTATTTGAGGAAAAGGAAGGCGTTGCGGCGAAATGGAAAGAAAGCCTTTTTTTTTTTTTTTTTTTTTTTTTGGTAACAATGGCATTCACGCATAAGATGGAGTTTTTTTTGTAGCGGCTTCTATTCTGTAGCTTGGGCTTGATTTGGGTTGGTTTAGCATGAGAGAATTGGAAATGCAAAGTGGAGGGAAGAGGAAGGGCGAAGGCGAGGGTCAGAGGATGATAGAATGATTAGGTGCTTTTGTAGAATAAATAGTACTCATATTTCGAGATGGGAATATAGAAGAACTCAACTTTGAAGCTATTCCAGTCAAGTATTGTGGTGTGCCTGTGTATAAGTTAAGTTAGCAGGTACATTCATATCATTCGATATAAAGAAAAGAAAGCGATATGTTGATATCAAATTTGCAATGCAAGGTTCACGCACGAAATGCATAGGTAGATCGAGATCTCTTCATCGGTTCATGGGTTATGAACCGCTTATCCGGAAGGCATGATGACGGGTCGCCAATTTTGATCATTTTTTAACCCAACCTCTTCTTTTTAACCAATCATCTAATTGTTTTCTCGTACTACCACCATCGGATCCATGCCGGTAAACTCAACGAGGGCTGGTCTACGAAACAATCTATCTAATTTTCTGATACCTAAGTAATCTATTTTGCTATTTGCTTACAAAGTGCATAACTCGGGGTCGCGCGAATCACGATGTGTTGAGTTTAGGTTGAGATGTTTTTTGGAGAGAGGGAAGAGAAGAGAAAAGATTGTAGGAGCTGGATATTTTTATATTATTAATACCTGTCCAAGTCAGATGATTTTTTTCTTTTTCTTTTTTCCTTTTTTCTTTTGCTACCTATCTAGGTACTTACTATATATGTAATTGCTAGTAGGAAAATGAGACAGAGTCTTCCCATTCGACAGCTTGCATTCATTTTATATCACAAACTTACTCATTGGTACTATCGGTAGTGTCTTTATCTTCCCGCTTCCCGTGCCGGAGCTTATCTCCGCTTGAATCCGTATCCATCCCCATCCCAGCAGCTTCCGACCCGATTTCCTTTTGGGCCGCTGAGCTGAGCTTTGCTTTGGGTGAACAATCTTCACTTCACTGCATTCATTGCATTGCAGGATTATCATCCCATTGATATCATATCACATTTTTGGAAAAGTCACATTCAAAGGATATCATTTCTGATCTCAGAATCTCGGATTGGATGAGACATTGAATTCCTTGGTTCAGGATAGGGATACACGAAAAGAAGATCACGAGAATTCTAGTGTTTTGATACTCAACCGCCGTCACAACCACATATCATTCATTCGGCTACGATAAATCTCTAATTCCTGAAAGGCAGTACTGAAAGGGAAATACTGAAAAAGGAACAAAATCCTTTCTCAAGTCTCAAACCAATCACCAACAAAATGAACGCAACATCCTCTCTACATTCCCCAATCTCTACCACCATGTCTCCGGCATTCGAAAGGTTGGGTCACGAGACGATTAGAGCTACCGCGTTTCTTCTGATACCTACCGAACTCCTCTACTTTTCTATCTATTTTTTACTCAAGAGACAATATGGAACGTATAAGAAATTATCAGCGTTAGCACTAGTCACGTTTTGCTTAAGTACTTGGATGAATCCTATTTCTTGTGGACCAGTAGCTGCTTTGAGGAATTTCGCCAGTTCGTATATCCATTTACCCATGATCTCCAACGATATACTAGAAAAGAACACATACTAATCCTCTTCAGTTGGAACCGGAATCTTCAAAATCCTAGATATCTATGCCCGACATCTTTCACTCCCCCAACTCAAAAATGACCCTCCAACCTACAAACATGCACTTCTACTCCTAACAGAAATGCGTTATGAATCTTTCACACCAAATTTCATCCCTGTTTCTCGATCTCAGGGATCTTTTAACGAATCCCTTCAATTCGCCATCCATATTGCCATTTTCTGTTCCTTGCAAATGTTACCACAGGATTGGGCGCTGGTATTGGCTTTTGAGGTGGAGTTAAGTATTTATATTACTTGGACAGCTATTCAGCTATTGGTGAAATATAGAAGTAGCCCGGCGCTTTTTGGAAAATTGTATGCAGTGGAAAGTTTGGGGGATTTTTGGTAAGTCTCACGTTGTGGTCTCGTTTCGAGATAAACTAACAACACCAGGTCAAAAACATGGCACAATGCATATTCTGCGCCATGTGCCTCTCTCGCTTATAAGCCCCTCCGTCAAACTCTACCCAAATTAGGTGTCCCAGTCCCGATCGCCAGGTCAGCTGGGGTCCTCGCGGCATTTCTCCTCATGGCCATTTTTCATGTTTACTGCTTAGCGCCGATGCTAACGGAAAAAGCACTTTTCCGAGTTGGAATGTTTTTTGTTCTAAATGGATTTGCAACGGTAGGAGAGACGATGGTTTGGGGAAGGAAAGAAAGTTGGATTAAGACGATTTTGGCGTGGATAACGGAAATGGGATTGGCGGCTTGGACGGCAAGCGCGTTGGGGATCCCGAGGGGAATTAATGGGATTAGATGGGCGGAACTTTGTGAGGTGAGGGTGTAGGGATTTTTGGGTTGAAGTTGGTGTTTTTTTGTATTGTGTGGGGGCTGTTTGGATACTGAATATGTTTGTTTGGAATGATGAAGACTCATGATGTTGTGGATTATTTTGGATGATAGGTCAGGTGGTTTGTTTGTATTAATGCAGCGAGCGTAATGATGAATATGAATATAATATTAAAAAACAAGACAGCTGAATAACTTAACAGACTTTGTAATTCTAACCCGAATGAACAGGCAAGATAATAAAAATTTCTTTTCGTCTCGTCTCGTCTCAATATAGCAATCTCCTTCATCTATTTCTTCTCCTTTCTTAATTCTTTCCTTTTCCTTTTCCTTTTACATCAAATAATTAGATGATTTTTAAACCCACAAATTAGCAATGCAAGAATTTTTATATTATCAAATATCTTCTCCTTTCTTTTTTTCTTTTCCGGTTCTTATTCTGTTGATACTATGAGGTTAGTATTAAAAACCCGAAATAGAATAAAATTGAATAAAAATAATAAACCCCCATTAATTAATAATTAGACATAGTATATTCATATTATGACTTGAGTTAGATTGGTATTGATGATTGAAGTATATTAGATTGCTAGATTTGTAGTTGAAGCATATTAGTGGTCAGGTGCGTATCATCTAATTATCCCTTTTGTATATATATGTGTATATAAAAATAGGGATTTAATAGTATACGATAAGATGAGACTAATTGATATTATTTAAGTAGATGGCAAGATGTACTCGAGTATGTGCTATGTACTAATAGAAATTAGACATACCAACGCACCATGTAATGCTAAAAAAACGAACTTTATAGTATTGATGTCTAATATTTTAAGGATTCTAGGTTGTATACTTATCCATAATGGCTTTTTTTACTCTACACCCGCTCATTCTATCTCTATTTTATTCTTTCTCTTCCTTTATAACATGAAACTTAATTCTATCTATTATACACCCTAAGAATTCTCGTCATCTCCAAAATAGAATCACTTTACAAATTAAACATCCCTCTGTCCGTAGTCGGAGTAGGAATCTTCCTTTTATTACCTCTACTCGTATATTCTCTTTTCTCCCCCTCTTTTTAATCTTCCTTTTATCACAAAAGTCATTATCTCGACGACCGCAGCGCAATTAGATGAATTTATTTATGATCAGGAGGTCGCTAATTAGCGAGGACCGATACATTGTGTTTAAAGAGGATCGATCGTATAGTAATAACTAATTTTTTGATGGGCTGGCGCAAGTAGTGATTTTATGTCAAATCAAGTGAAAAGTTATCAAAGAATTCAATGATAGTTTGAGAATGTTTCAGGTATTAATTCATTGTTTGACTGCACGGCTTTCTGAAATTCAAGTTAGTTGGACTTCGAGACCTTGCTTTTAAATTCAAGAAGAATTAATGCTGAAAAGCTGCAGCAAAGCTGTCGTGATGTCTCATATTATTCAGCTAGTCCCTCGAAAGTCTTTCAACCGTTCTCAATGTTCTTCTGATATATGGTTTAGATCATTCTAGCGACAACACGCAATGTCCCTGGTATTTTCAATATTCTAACGTTCAGCACGCGAATTTTTGGCGGACCCTCAAAGAACACCGACACATGATCTTTGATCTTCTGTTGTGACATTTTATCATCCATCGATACCTCCAAGCTTCCGCCTGAATGTCTTATATCTTTCTAAAACTCTTCCCTCCCTTTCCCTATGATGGTTATTATTGCTTCATTAGCTCCTAAGCTACTGTCAGCTACTGCATCGACTTTATCCAGGATAAATGTAACTTCCTCGCGTTGAAATCTGTGGTCTTCGTACTGCCTTGGAGTCTCGCTTCCACATATAAGACATACAACAGCTCCATGATAAACACAAAGTTTGCCATTCAATCTATCTTAGGGCTCTTCCTTTCTAGTAAGTTCTGGCGCAAAAGGATGGACCCTTGGGTAAATGGATTTGAAATCTTTGGTATTGGGCTCATTACCCTCCATGTCACGATGAAGCTGTGAGCAAGCATTGATAATAGGATGAATCGCAATTTCACTTGAAATGGCTTGAAGCTAGTTCTTGAAGATTCCCACCTTTCAGCTCGCTCTGTTGTAGGCATACAATAGGATTGTTCAGTCGAATCACTAGTCCCCAATTATTTCACTGGACCTCCTTCAATATCTGATTTCATAACCCCCAAAATGTTTGGCCAGCCTTTTTTCTTTAGCTTCCAAAACCTTTTCACTACTCGTGTAACCTCCCTGACCCAACATTGCAGCCATGAGACCGTTTGAGCTGCACGACCGGAATGAAAAGACTTGGTGTGAGACCCAAACAATTCTCAAGCCAGCAACTTGTGTTACCACAATTCCCAATGCATGCGTTGTCTGATCGACGGCAACATTTTATTGTTTCACAGCAGCTGCGGCAGCTTCGATGGAACTTGTCGTGCATGTAATGTCTCACCCTACAGCGTGATGCTCTGGTCGGACTTCCATGACAACTTTACATTCCACTTCGACACATACGGTCAAAACCAGTAGAATTACTTTTCCTAAGAAGTCACTGTTCCATTCCGCAACAGCAAGGAGCACACTAGCCGCTGGACCTATGGGATGAATAACTTTATCAAGACGTGTATCATCATAACCGTAGACGTAAGATGCTATTCCGTCCAGTAAGGCGGTATGCTGTGCATCAACACGACGAGACCCTTTGTGATCAAGCAACGACGTCAAGAGAGTGCCAGGAAATGGAGACTGGGAAGCATACTATCATAGAATTTGTCCAATGAGTGAGTACATGGAAACATGTAAGCTGAAGATGGAAAATTAACGGCTATAGTAGTTCCCGGATGGCTACTTCCACCGAGGGTGTATCCGGCCCAGTTATAAAACCTTCGCACAGCAGCTCGGATAACATCGGGTGGTAAATCGGAACATTTTAGACCATGTGCTCAAGATGCCACATATGCTGTAGCTATTCAATATGATCTTGTTATAACAGTGGCGGAGATGTTTCGGAGAATGAGAAGGAACCAGGAAACTCTTGATCACTTGAAGAGGAAACCCGATATATTTGCAAGTGTAATACAAAACCTATAACCTGATGATCGTCTAAGATACGAGATGTGAGGCGAGGTTTCATAGTAGAATTAGAATGGTGAAATGTATAGGTCGTCTCTCATTAATTGACATTAGACGGAAGAACACTTCCGCACAGCTCAAAGATAGATGTAGCGGCCATTTGACGTTTGTGACGTTTTCTCTATGGGAGTAGTCAAGCTTCGTTTGACATGCGGGGAAGTTGTCTAACTAGTGCCCAGCATTATTGGTGGCTAGGCAAGCTCTCCCCAAGCTTGTTAGTGGTTTAATACTAGATTATATGTGGTGTGCATATTCTTCAACAACACTACTTCGAATAACATCAACACCATTGGTTTAATGAGCTCCAAATATGTTATTTGTGATAAAGAGAAGGGTCTGGTGTGGTTCGGCCCGGTGTAAAGAAAAATCCCGCAAAATGGAAGGCGCGGGGTTGGGTTACACGTATAGAAGGAACCACTGGCAGTCTTCCATGATCCGACTATGATAAGAGATAAACCACTAGGAGAAGCACTTCTCCGTGAACTAGATATTCAGAAGTGCATGTTTGAATGTAAAATTCTATTTCTGGATATACATCGGAGGAGCAGGACACCAAGTAGCTCTCCTAGAAACAACAATAAATGGAAACCAAGTCATCTGCTGAAAGTAAGCTACAGTGAAAGCTATCACTATAAGACGACCATTTAGGAAGGGCCGACACCTGGAATATAAAACATCATCGTCCTCGAACCAGAAGAATAATTGAAAACCTACCGACTCACCTAAACCCTCTACTTACCTATACTATTATTATTTGCACTCGCGCCCCCTGATTCTAATCCATATCACGTATCATTGCCGAGAAACATGGCAAAATTCTTTGGTCTCCGAGGTCAGGCACTGCATCGTGCGATGATTTGGGCCGTCATCATGCCTGCTTATATCCTGTGAGTATTTGCGAAGAGAAAATCTAAATAATGATTGCTAATATTACTGCATTATAGATTTGGGTACAACAATGCCGTAAGTGTTGTTATTGTCTATTGAGCACAACAAAGATCCCATAATACAGGAACATGGGTGTAGTAATACTGAACCTTGTAGGTCGCTGGTGGACTACTTAGTCTGCCCGCCTGGATTGAAACATTCCCACGCCTTAATACCATCACTGTCGTAGGGATTGAAAAAACTAGCAACTCTCGATTGCAGGTCAGTTGAATTATACATTCTCTGCCCTCTTAGGTCACATGTTAACGCTCTCAAAGGGAACTGTCGTTGCTCTCTATACTCTCGGATGCTTTCTTGGCGCCTTGTCCTGTATAAGAATCGGTGATACCCTTGGTCGCAAACGAACAATCATGCTTGGAGCAGCTATCAACATGGTTGGAGCCATCCTTCAATCTTCATCTTATTCCCTCGGCCAATTAATTGTTGGACGTCTTATTTCGGGCTTAGGTTTTGGTGCGCTAACAGCGACCGCTCCAAATTGGCAATCAGAATGTTCTAAAGCGCAACACCGCGGATGTGTGGTGCTTCTTGAAGGATTATTCATCAGTGCAGGCTTGGCAACGGCTGCAGTTGGTCAACCCCTTTTCTTTTTTGCGACAGTCACTTTACTCCTTAATCATCATGGGCCAAAAAAGCAATAGAAACTGACCTTAATCAGTGGGTAAGCTTTGGAATGTCCCATGTCACCGGGGGAGTCACTTGGAGATTTCCACTAGCGCTTTCCATTGCATGGTCCGTCATCGTGCTGATTACCACGCCTCATATGCCAGAATCACCCCGTTGGCTGATCAAAAAGGGGCGGATAGAAGAAGCACGGGAAGTTGTATCAGCATTGGATGATATGCCCATAGACTCAGCCCAAGTACAGGCCGATATAGCAGAGATTGAAGAGGGGCTCGTGATCACCGGTAAAGGCTCATTTTGTGACATTTTCCGCATGGGTAACGAACGTCTTTTCCACAGAACATGTCTTGCAGTATGCGGCCAAATGTTCCAGCAACTTAGCGGGATAAATGCTCTCGCTTTCTATCAAGCTACAATCTTCGAGACTGGCCTGGGACTATCAGCACAAACAGCTCGTATTTTAAGTGCTTCAGTCTTTACTTGGCAGACCTTTTGTTCTCCGATAGGAGTCTTGACAGTAGATCGATTTGGAAGAAGAAAGCTAATGATGTTTGCGGCCTTTGGAATGGGATCTTGCATGGCTGTTATTGCGGGGACTTCTTCTCAGATAACTAACACTTCATGTGTCGCCGTCGCCGCAGCGTTCATTTTCATGTTTTCCTTGTTCTTCCCTACTGGATTTCTAGGACTGACTTTCTTATATGCTTCGGAGGTTTCACCATTGAGCGTTCGAGTACCTATCACCGCCATGTCAACAGGTATGTCTACCAAACGGCCTCTCTACGCGTCTGTACTGATTGAAAGCTGTAGGGAGTGCATGGATATTCAATTTCATTGTCGCCGAAATAACACCAGTAGGATTCACTACTATAGGATGGAGATACTACATAATATATGCATGTATCAACTTCTTCCTAATACTTCCAGGTGAGCCGATCAGTAGCCAGCCAGGGGCATACAATGCTAATCCTGGTAATAGGTGTATACTTTTTCTTTCCGGAAACCAATGGTCGTCATCTCGAGGAGGTTGACCAAATCTTTCTCCGTAGCAAAACCATTTTTGACGCTGTACGCGTTTCCAATTGTATGCCCAGAGGATCTGTTAGTTCTACCTCTACCGGTGAAGTCGAAAAGAATGAAGTTATCCATGTTGAAATGAGGGAACAGACGATCTGAGGTTCTCTTATTGGCGCCGAGAATTAGAACGACCCTTGTGATGTAACTTACATCGTCTAGCTGGCTTGTCAATTGGTGTGGCATCTGACGCCAGATTGCATGATGAGAATCTGAATATTATCCTTGAACATCGTTCCACATAGGCTTTGAAAGTATGAGATAACGTGTATTTGGGACTACCCTGATCTGCTCAATATATCTGGGGGACAAGTTCAACAACTTGCAAATATGTGCGCACGATGCTGGTATTGCATGTACGATGAATCCAGTACTCATAGTACTGATCAGTAAGAATACGAAGTACCTTTATTTTCCATCGCCGGCTAACAAGGTTAACCTACAATGGTGCTGTGCAACCTGTGATATTTATGCATTGCATGCAAGATTATCTAAAAGCAAATCACTCCAAGAAAGTATCTAGAATATAAACTTTATTTGTAAAAGTATATGACATGTAATTGGAAATACCCAGATATCGACATGCCTAGGTACCTACCTAGTTACTGCTTGGGACTTTTATTATTGAAACCTCAATCGCAAGGCATCCTACAATTTACTTTGTCTGAGCTGGTTTTGTGGCCCAAAAAGCCGAGAACAGGCAGAATAGAGGGGCGTCGCGTTGTCAAGCTCCTTAAGAGTACATATTGCATTTTAATTTCCCTTCCATCAACCTCAACTTTGTAGAAATCTATAAATCTGTCCTTTCAAACTTCTTTTTCGGGCAGTAAATCTTTAGGATACGTGGCCGTGAAATATTCAGCAAAATTGTACGAGGTGTGCGTCATTTCGTCTGAAGCAGGAAGGTGAGGGGTATCATAAATACCTAGATGAATGCCATTCCCCTGATCACTTCTATTATCTAGTATCTCGAGAACCTCCTCTTTTTGCGCAACATATATCCTACTTCAAACAAAAGACTTCTCGAATTAATCTAATACCTACTACGAGCTTCGAAAGCTACTTCTACGTCAAAGGAGTGAAAACAGCAGAAGAAATAGAAATAGCAGTTATGGCTTCAGAATTCTTCGTTTCCCTGTGGGAATCTATCTTCACACCCGGTCCCACTCCTGTTCTTCTCGTTGCGACCAACGCCACTTTCGCAGCTTTACAGCTCGTGTTCTTCCTCCTGTTGGTCGCTACCTACAGCATCCATTTTGTGGTTTTATCGTTCCTGTGTGGTGGGCTATGGTGGGCTATCAATTGGTTCGCAGCTGAGCTGAAGAGAGTGAAAGAGGAAGAAGAGGCACGAAAGAAGACAGAAGGGGTAGCTGGAGGAGATGGCAGTGATACGGACGTAGAGACTGTTGTTGATGACGAGGGCCCACCAGGGAGCAAGGAGGTTGAGGTGTTGGAAGTGAAAGGGGATTTGAAAAGTAGATCGCGTTCGACGGGAGGAGGGAACAAGAGTGAACCTAGTACGGAGGATGAGTGGGAGAAGGTCAGTGAGAATGAAAAGGATAAATAAACACCGCAGAGGCGAATTGTTGGAATTGATGGTAGGAAGCATTTTTGAGAGAGGAAGGGAGCTCGAGGAAATACCCGGCCGTTTAGATGATCATGAATTTTGGTGTACCATGCAAGTACAAATTTTGAAACTTATACAAGAAACTATGGATACCCAAGGGATGCAACAATGAATTGTATTTTTGAACTTTCTACAAATCAGAAATATCCTTTTTCGTTCATGCCCCTTGAACTTCGAGCTCCATCACCAATATCACCTGCAGCTTGACGTGAGTGAATTATGTGGCCTTAGGCATCAGTTGCAGAACGCGATTTCGACCTCGCGATAAAAGCTTCAAATACTTTATTTGTGTGTAGGCGCAATCAATTGGCCTCACGATCCACTATCAACCACCACGTCGAACCTCCGAACCCAATTTACATTAACAATCAAACCGGCATCATGAAGCTCGTCAGGTAAGCTTTTTCCCATCACCAAAAGGCCTTTAAATGGCATGCGCTGAGCTCAAATTCTTTCCAAGGCTCCTATCTGAATCTCCTGACTGACTTTCTCTTTCCCTGGTAGGTTTCTCATGAAGTGTGCAAACGAAACTGTCACGATTGAGCTCAAAAATGGTATACAAATTCTCTACGTCTCTCTTACTAGCCTGACTCTTAATTAACAGTCTGTTAACAACTATAACAGGCACAATCATTCACGGTACCATAACTTCCGTCTCTCCACAAATGAATACCGCTCTCCGTACGGTCAAGATGACGCCTAAGAATGGCGCATCTCTCTCCCTTGATACCATCAACCTTCGAGGTTCCACAATCCGTTACTATATTCTGCCTGATTCGTTACCCCTCGATACATTGTTGATAGACGATGCACCAAAGCCAAAGAACAAGGCGAGAAAGGAAGCTACAGGTGCTGCCGATAGAGGTGGTAGAGGAGGACCTCGAGGCGGACGAGGTGGAGGAAGAGGCAGGGGAGGTGGTGGTGGTGGATTCAGAGGAGGAAGGGGACGAGGGGGTGGAAGAGGATTCTAAGGATTGCGTAGGATGGTTGGTTGCGAGATTCGATGATCATTATGCCGGTGACGGCGACAAGAAAGGAATTGGAGGGAAGAAAATCACACTGAGAATGTTCGCTCTACTTGGCTATACAGATGGGAGATAGACCAAGAGAAAGAGGGTACCATGCATGCTCAGCTTGTGGGAATATTGGCGTTTTGAGTGGCATATGAAAAGCTGCTATATCGATCAATTACGAACGAACAAGGGGACGCCTTGTTGTGGGCTTTGAAACACGTATACATGGACTTGACCTTCAATGCATCACGATGCTACAGTGTGGTTATGTTGACTTTAGGAAGCATTAGGTGGCATGCGCCAAATCCTAACAATTTGCAATTTTTCCCATCCCCCAACCTTTCCACTATTACTGACAGTTTCTGCTTTCCACTCATCTCCAAAACCACGTATCCGTTGTTTGACGTCCTCAGGTTTATTTTGCGCACAAAGCAAGATATAGGCACAACCTCTCTCCTTATTCAGGACCTCCGGCAGTGCATCGATTAACCGATCTGTGATTTCCATACCATCCACTCCACCTGCATAAGACAAAGCCAGTAATTTCGAGTCCCCTTCATATGTTAATGTCCCATCCTCATTTCCTGCTCCAGACAGCTCTGGTATAGGCACATCCGGACTTGGCACATATGGCGGATTAAAGATTAGTACATCTACCATTCCAGGCTTTAGACAAGTCCCCAAATTTCCCACCACATTTCCTAAATATGAACCATGTGATAAAGCCTGTGAATTCTGTTCCTTCTCCGCTACCTTAACTGTTTCCTGCGTAGCCTCGCATGCATAGCGATTTACATCCACGCCTGCTGTAAGGATATCCGCCCTGCCAAATATAATTTTCGCATGTGCGTGAACGAAGGAGAGGACTACTCCAGACCCAGTGCCAATCTCTACCACAAATGGAGATGGAGATATTGAAGATTGTCCATTTTGAGGAAATCGTTGCTGTAGGAACTCTTCTTCACTGGTAGAGGATAAGGTATCGAGAAGCAGGAAGGAATCTTCGGCAGGTTCGTAAATTCGATCGAAAGATACATGTGAGGTATCAGGAGTGGGAAGCATTTCCACCTCGTTGTCGCAAAGAATGCGTACAAGTGAATGAGGGAAGGCTGTAGCTGGAAAGTAAATAAAAGAAGCTGCGGAAAGCTCAAAACGCCCCGAGCTCTGATTCAACAATTTTTCTTTCCAAGTCCCCGGGATAGTTCTTACAAGATCGCAGAAGCTTCTTCTTTCTAATAAAATATGCAATAAATTTCTACTTTTCCAAGTCCTCAGAGCTGAAAATTGCCTCAGATGTGCAACAGAACTTTTAGGTGTGCAGGTGGAAAATGAGACAAGGCTGAGAAACGAATTTTGGCGGGGAAATGCCGAAAGTCATCCATCGATGACTTCACCAGTTCTCACGCCTCTTTCTCTAGATTTCACAATTAACAACCGCACACTACAAAATGAAGGTCTCTCCGCGTTTATTTTTCGCGTCGGCTTCGTCGGCAGGTACGGGATCGGGCTTTAGAGCTGCTCCTTTGGCTTTATTACCCCCCATTCCACTGTATAGAAGATTATTTAGGGCGCATAGGAAACATTTACCTCGGGAGATGAGGTTAATCGGGGATGAGTATATTAAGAGCGAGTTTAGACAGCATAGAGATGTGGAGAATCCCGGTGCATATTGTGAGTTCTGTGAATTGGTTGAAGTGGTAATGGAGGGCTAAATGAGGGATAGATTGGCTTCTTATCGGAATGGCAGATGTATGCGCAGAAACTTGAGGGACAAAGTTGGATCGGGGAACGTATGGATAAGGCAAAGATTGATAAGATGAGTGGTATATACTTAAGCTTTTTGTGATGGGAGAGGAGGATACTAATGCCGTACTTAGACCAACAATTGGGACAGTTGTATGAGCTCATGCAAGCAATACGAAAGAAGCAAGCAGAGGAAAATGGCGAGGATTCGGGGCCCGAACAGCTATGAATATAAATGGTTCGCCTTATCTTATATGTATGTACATTATAAATGGGAGACGGAGTTTGGGGAGGGAGATTGGAGATTGGAGGGCTAGTGTTTCTTCTTCATGGCATGGATGGTATGGGACATGTATACACATACATACATTATGGTTCTCACCCAAGGAGATGCGATTGGAATATTAGGACTCTTTTAGTATTCAATTTTCGGTTTCATCTATGTGAATCACGGTAGTGGGAAGAGAATTGTGCTTTCTCCTCGGCGGTAGTTCGCTATTCACTGTATATCTTCATGTCTCCTACAGGAACACACTTTTAAAACTTACCGCCTTCTAATTTACCTACGAGGACGACTATGAGGTCGAAAAGTACATGAGAGCTTCCCACTCCATCATAAAAACCCACAAACTACCTACAAATCATATACAAACCTTCCATCCACCATTCCACATCCTAAAATGTGCAAATACACCTTCCACCAATCCTCCACCTGCCACCACCACCACCATTCCCATCTCTCACCCAAAAGAAAAAACACTTCCAAAAATCAACCCTGCCAATGGATACAAATAGCCCAACCCTGCGGCTGGGGCAGAGGTCTCCTCACCTGTCCCATTTTCGCCTCCAATGCTCTAAGAATTCATGGTCCTAATGTTATAAGAGTGGTGAGGTATATGTGTCCGATGCATGATGGGAAGGGTTTCTATGATAGGAATATGGTTAAGATGGTTGTGGAGTGTAGGACGGGGGGTTCGGTGAGATTTTTTTTTTTTTTTTTTTTGAGTTTGTAAGGGTGGGGTTGGGTTGGAACTTGGAAGATGTGTGGGAAGAGGGGAGGGGATGAGGGTGTGGGGTGGGGAAGAGAAGGAGAAATGAGGGGAGGGGATGGTTGGGAAGTGGTGAGATTGATGAGATGGTGGGAGCTAATAGTGTGTATTGATAGTGGTTTGGACCGCCTGATATAATGCCAGAACCGAGAAAGAAGGAGGTGAAGAAGAAGAAGATTGAACGGAGGGATGATGTCAAG
>NW_001820805.1:63045-125642 GCF_000146945.2 Sclerotinia sclerotiorum 1980 UF-70 | reverse complement strand
AGTTTAAGGGTGTCACTAACCAAGGTTCCCAGACAGTGGTTTGTTTTATGCACGTATTCTTCAATGGACGATGACTCAAAAGGAGTTTGAGCATTCAAGCTTCGTTATTCAAAATAAGCCGAACATCAAAGGTTTACGAAGGCAACTGAAACATGGAAGTTGATATATTCGGGAATTTATTTTGATCATCGACGACATTATCCTTTCTATAATAATATTGATATTCCTAAAATCTATTCTGCATCTAGTGGTGCAACAGGAGCCTGATCGTTAACTTGGATACCACCTCTCTTCTTCTCCTTCGAATCATGAAACGGTAATTTCCATC
The DNA here is from genome assembly GCF_000146945.2 of Sclerotinia sclerotiorum 1980 UF-70. Classification (NCBI taxonomy): domain Eukaryota; kingdom Fungi; phylum Ascomycota; class Leotiomycetes; order Helotiales; family Sclerotiniaceae; genus Sclerotinia; species Sclerotinia sclerotiorum. The sequence goes on along the minus strand of NW_001820805.1, from coordinate 125,314 downwards.
CTCCCTCACTCTCCGGCGTTGCCAACCATAACCTCATCAAATGTCTTCTTGGTGCTGGTGGTGCATGATCCTTGTATTCCGTACGAGCATGGAGTACATGCTCATTACTTAAGAATTGAATATCGCCAATCTCAAGTATCATATGTAATCTCAGTCGATGACAAGTTTCTTCCAAAACTTTAGCAGCTTCAACTTGTTCAGGTGATAATGGTGGGATGACTCCCGCGTCTGAGAATCGGCTCAAAGATTTCACGTAATATGGATCCCATTTCGAATACACGCGACCATTGGCGCCGGTTTCGAGATAGAAGACCGAGGTCTTGATGTATGGTTCTTCACCAATGCTAACTTCGCCCTTTCGATCAAAATACCAGATAGGTTTGGTAAGTGTTTCGGCCACATCAGGACGCTCTTTTTGTAAAGTGTTCCAGACGTGATGCGAAGAAACGATATCAGATTCTCCACCTTGGAGTGCTCGTGCGATGCAGAGAAGACCAACGATATCAGAGTCATCAGCGTGGAAGAATTGTCTGGCATTATTAGTCTTTTGATTATAGTCCAGGAATGAAATATGCACTTACCGAGCATTTGTTCTATAAATTCTAACTTTATCAATCTGAGTTGAATCTTCGCCAAGATCCTTGACATGCCCAAGAACATGGCCTCGACCATTTTGACTGACGAAATATCCAAGGTATGTACCCAATCCCATATATGCAACGGCGGATTTATGGTTTCCCCATTTTTCGACTGGAAATCCTTTGAAGAGGATAAATCCTTTCCCGTTTAAGATTTCCGTTCGAATGGATGCTAGTAAAGTAGAAAGCTTTGAGAGTCGGAAAGTATCCTATATTGAATTAGTCGGGAAATAAAAAATTTGTACTTGGGTAGCTAGCTATCACCCAGCATGGTCATGCGACACCAACAACGTACCTGAGAATACCCGTCAGAGGGATCTTATCCTGAATAAAATGATCCGCTACAGAGCTCAATTCAGCAATTTCTTCCTCGTTGAACACATGAACCCATCTTTCTGGGTTATTAATATAATCTTCTGCTTTCCAAACTGTTTCTCCGGTGATTTCTTTAGGGAATTCAGAGTATGGTCTCAATTGATCATATAAAGGTGGATGTTGACCTGAGGTTTTGATACCATCTGGGAAGACTTTACGATCGATGGATTTTGGGGATGGAGAGGAAAGTTGGTGGGGTGCTGTAGGTTGGGTATCAAGAAGTGAAGGTGCCATTTTTTACAATGTCTGAAATGTACAAAGGTCAAGGAATAATAAGTGAAGGTATTCAAAAGTATCGAAAATGGAGAAAATATCGAGTTGAAGGATAGAAAGCTAGACGAGCGGGGGATGATGTCTACTTATCATTATTTATTTTACCTCATATCTGAATACTCGAGAGTATGGCGTACTAGATTTGTCACTCAATCTTTCGACGCAATCACGGCAGGTTTAGGTTTGGTTGCATCCGTAGATCTACTCTGGGTGGTCAATTGCGTGATTCTTATATAGATATGGCGAATTCCCAGATTGCTGGGGTTGTTGGCCGACGGCGTCCGTACACTGTACAGGAAGGATGTGGGGCAACATTTCCCCTCTTTAAGGCTGAACTGAATTATGGACAGGGGGAGCTTGCCATATATATTTCTGATCTCAGAATTAGACATTTGATAAGAAAATATTTTCTGTTATATTACGATATGAAATTTAAGTGTATATCTACTAGTAGTATTTCACTCGAAATATACTTCTACGGAAAATGAATGTTGCTATCTAGCTGTCGAACACGCTGTTGGTCAAGAAGTTTATTCGTGGCGACATGCATTGATGTTTGCATGTCTCTCATACTTTTATATACAGCCCCCTCTTCTGTTGCAATCCAGAAAGAACCTTCCTTGCATTGGTAACTCGCGGTTGGAAATGGTCACCTCCGAAGACATAGTCGAGGCAAGACCGGATTTGATCTGCCTCCTTTCCTTAGGAATGAACATGTAAGATCTTACCTTCCCATCAGAAGAAATACTGTATGATTTCGTTGAAACGCCCCTTCATACCCTTCCTGAATCCCAGTTGAATCTCTGGTATTGTCTTCAGAGTATTCTACTTTCCATAGACTGAAGCCCGGATGTTATCATACATAATGTTTTCTACAGACGATCGAGCCGACGATGAGAGAGCTAACCCTCTCCTTGATCTCGGTAAGCTTGGGTTGACTCGCCTAATCGAGTGCAGATGTAAGAAGAAACAATCTCTCTGCAGCGAAATCTAGGCAGCTACCACATAGTTGCGAATTGTTACACTTGAGCTTTCGTCGGTCGACATTCAAAAACCGATTTCATCATACAATCCTTCTTCGGATGCGTGGCGCTGGCACTCCTGATGTAAGATTATCTGCAATATTTGAAGTCGTCGGCTGCTGGTGGCACGGAGCCTTGACCAGGGGAATGTGAGAGAATAAATGGATGTGTATGAGCCATTGAATTGGGGCTCTGCTTTTGCTGATTAGATCAGATAGATCAAGCTGAGAATGTTCGTGCTTGGTTTGCTGAAGTGATTCATGATTTCGGAGTCGTGACTCGGATATCTATCTACCTAGGCTCGGACCACTAAATAAATGTTCGCTGTGTTTTACCTCTACTTCAAACCAACCGGCAGTCGAGTGGTTGTGTCCACGCTCTAAACTCTTCTTGGAGGATAAATTCGACTTTGGCGTACGTTGGAAGATTCGGGGTATGGAAGCGCTAGCAGATAGCGGTTACGCTCTATATTTGACCCATCTACTTAAATGGCAGAAGCACATTGTCACCTTAAATTTCATTGGTGGTATCCATAAAAATCAAAAGTCGGGCTGAAAGGATGTAGCTTTTCCTTCCATCATATATCTCATTAGAAACGTGAACGCATTTTCCTCAGCTACATGATATTTCTGATGCGCCTTGCCTTGAATTCGGTCTTTTGATACAAGTAAAAATCTCATCTTAGACACTCTTCAATCCTCAAGCATCTATATCCATTTTCTCCCCTAGCGCAGCCTCACCTTCAATCTCATGTACCGTGACATACTTGCTAATCTCCTCCCTTGTAATGATCTTCTCGTTGAGAACAGCCGTAGTTCCTCTAGGGAAGACATAACTCTTTTGCTTCTTACTTCTCTCATTCGGCTTAACGAATCCTCTCTTCAATGTTGTCTTATCTTTTGTGATGATTGCCACATCTACATTCGAACCTGAACCCAAATCGTTAAAGATACCAGCTTGAATAGCATTTGATGCCAACTCAACAGCTTCATCCTCTGTCATCTTAGATTTCCATTGTGTCTCAAACACAGACATCGCAGCTAGCGAACCACTTCCCATAGTAACATATGGTAGCTTGTCCGTACTTCCGTGCGCATGTACCGTAAACAATCCAACACCGGTGGGGTCAACACCTGCCACTACAAGATATGCTCCAATATGTCCCTGGTATCTGAACAAGTGTTGTTTAAGCATGGTCATGCAGGTAACGACTCGAGGTTTGCGACCTGTCGATAACGAGTGGAGCTCGAGTTGTGAAGAGATGAGGGCGGTTGTGAATTCGGTATCAGCTGCTGTACCTGCACCGGCACACCAGATCTGAGGAGCAATGTAATGAAGTTTCTCGCAATTCTAATAGCAATGAGTATTGCATCAACGTCAAAGTATTACACTGATCGTACCTTATCTGCTACTATGGGTCCGCTGGTAGCTCTGGTATCTGCTGCGATCTGGACAAGGGTTTGATTAGCATGATAGTTCACATCGAAGCCCGAAACGAAATAGAGGGACTGTTTAAATTGCTTTGAGGTCGCAGAATGGTAATGTAACTTACAACTACACCTCCTTCAAAGATACATCCTACAATCGTAGTTCCTGTGCTTGTAGCTTTTGGTAATGGGACACCTCTGGCGTGTAACGCAGCATTGCGAGTATGGTTGGAGAAGTCGAAACCAGGCATTGTCTCAAACACGGCTCGGTGAGCGGATTTCTAGGTAAAATTTGGGTATCAAATAAATATAATCAAAGTAGTAATTCGTGGGGAGTGGGAGGGATTCGTAAATGTGTTGAAATGGTTGTTTTGCTGAGCTCCAAACGGGGACGGTTGATGATCCCAGGTTACTGTCGCTGACGAGGATCTTGGGCGCCTGGAAGCTTAAGCTTGTGCTTTCGCGATTTAACACGTGATCTACAAAAACGCGAGCGCAGAGCGAATGAAGGTCTGATATTATTTTGAAGTGGAAAGCAGTAAACCATTTGCCTTTTAATTCATCTCTTTTATCACCACAAAATTTTCAAACCTTAGATATTCAATACAGCTCCGCGAATCAACTTCTCATTGTCCCTATTTATCTGGATTAATTAAATCTACCTCCCACTTTCCTTTCCAGAACTATTCGCTATTCTCACTCCATGCGCCGAGCTCTGTAATGAACTGCCAGTCTACTTAGAATTTTGGGGCATCTTTGGAGATCATGGCATTCAGCTTTGGTAACCCGGGAAGTGGTAGCCTTGGTGGTGGTTCCGCTGGAGGTGCGACAGGTCTCAGTGCGCAATTGGGTCCTGAGCTCGAAGATATACAAACGACGGTATATACATTATTCCGCCATATGGGCATGACCATTGCGGTAGCTAATAAGATTTAGGCCCTTCACTTTCACGCTTTTGCAGGCGAATCTAAGTTGCAATTACTTCCTTCAGCATGGCCGACCGACAACCTTCCTCCTCCAACATCTTCGTTATTGAGCATATCGTCACGTCGCGGATTGCTCGCAGCCGCCGGTCCAGATGCTATAGTTGTCGCAAGAACTGCGTCTGTAGAAAAAGCATTTGAAGGGTCCGGTACTGGAAATTTTAAATCTTTTCAGCCGGAACTTAGAATTCCCATGCCTATGAGGGTATCGCAGCTTGCCTTTTCAGCGGACGATGCATATTTGGTTCTATCTGCGGAATCAGGTGGTGGACTTGCAGTTTACGAAGTTGAGGCCTTACTCAAAGGATCTACACAAACAGCCTTCGAGATACCTTCAAATGGCGAGTCTTTGAGGGCTCTCGTGCCAAATCCTACCAGGGATAAAGGCGAGCTTCTTGCAGTTGTGACTGTGGATGGAAACCTTATGATGGCAAATCTTAAAGACCGCGCTTTCAAGTCAGGCCCCAATGGCCAAGTTCTCAGAAGTGGTGTCAGCTGTGTATCGTGGTCTACTAAAGGGAAACAATTAGTTGCTGGCCTCGGCGATGGTACTGCTGTTCAGATGACGCCAGAAGGGGAAATCAAAGCAGAAATTCCAAAGCCGCCTGGGTTAAATGACGGAGATCATGGTAAGTCTTTCTTGAATTCTCAGATCACAGAAAATAACTAACAGGCCCAAGTATCGTCCATCACTTGGCTCGAAAATAACGTATTTTTGTTGGTGCATACACCATCGAATTTCGACCCTAGCAATGCTCCTGAATCCAAATTTCATCTGGCTACGAGGCAACAGCCTGCGACTTTTATGTTTCAGAAACTTACTGATCCTACTCCACCCTTTGGTCTCAATCGTTCACCACCGCATCATTTTTTGCTTCGCTTGAAAGATTTCCCACCAAATATACAGGATTTACTTATCGTAGGCTCGACAGCATCCACAGATATCAATCTCTTTACCAGATCCAGTGTACCATTGACGACTGATAAGCCATCGGACAGAATAACAGGGCTATTCACGATGACAGAAATGGCTGATGACTCTTTTAGAGCTCAGCTTCCTGCAACATCGAGCGGGGGTTTTGGGGACACATCTCCGATAGGTTTTGCGCTTGATCTATCAAGCAACACTAGGATCTGGAAACCCATACCCGGGGATGACGAGATTGATGAGTCGCCTCACCCTGCCCCTGCTCTTATGGTTTTGAACAATGAAGGTGTCTTGGCTTCATGGTGGATCATTTATAACGACTCGGTTCGACAGAAAACCATATACCCAGGTCTAGTTGCCGCCAAGGGAGCGACGCCTGAGCAGCAGCCTAGCACTGTTACACCTGCTTTTGGCAGTACGTCAAGTCAACCATTTGGGGGTCAAGCTTCTACAACTTCGGCCTTTGGTGGTGCAATGGCGAAACCAGCGGCCGCTTCTGGGACAGGTGCTTTTGGGACGCCCGCTGCTATCGGTAAGACACAGTCGCCATGGGGTGCCCCAGGTGCTCAAGCATTTGGAACCCAAAGTTTTGGTACACCTTCAATGGCACCGCCTGCAGCGCAGCCAGGTCCAGCTTTTGGCGCGCCAGCTTTCGGTACACCATCAGCTCCAGCTTTTGGGCAATCAGGCTTGCCAGGGCGGCAATCAGTATGGGGCTCAGCAAACACCACCACGGCAAGTACGGGTACAGCTTTTGGTCAGTCCAGCGCTTTAGGTGCATCTCAACCTGTTTTTGGCTCAAGTGCTTCTACTGGAACTAAGCCTCCGACTTCTGGAGGATTTGCCACTTTTGCAAATCAAGGCGGCTTCGCAGCTGCAGCTGCCCCGGCAACAGGGGGAAGCATATTCGGTTCCAAACCTGCCGCACCCCCGGTTACAGGCGGTGGTATATTTGGTTCCAACAATAATGCCTCGAATGCAAGTGGCGGCATTTTCGGTTCTAACAACACTAGCAATGTTGCACAATCTAGTAGTCTCTTTGGAGGAGCCAATAAAGCCCAGCAACAGCCTTCTTCAAGTCCTTTTGGGGCAGATAAATTTGTCATTGGTTCCACATTTAAGGCGGATACTTCTAAGGAGAGCGAGCCAGATAATACGACTGCAACAAATGGTTCGTTCTTTGGAGGTGGAGCCTTTGGTAACGCTTTGAAGGAAGCAGAGGATGTCCCTGCTGTACAGGCACCAGTGTCCGAGGAAGCAGACATGGATGCTCCAGAGCCAGAGGAACAGGCGAAGCCTCAATCTGCGACTCCTAGTTCAACTCCCGCGCCGGCTAGGTCATCATTCTTCAATACAGCAGCACCTGCTAGTGGCGGTGGACTTTTTGGGTCCGCCTCTGGCTCCACAAAATCAAACCCCTTCGGAAGCGCTGAAGCAAAGTTAGCTCCAAACCCTTTTGCGGCCTCGGCTAAACCAGCAGCAAATCCATTTGATGCATCTATACCTGCTAAAACAGCCCCAGCTCCTTCTCCGCCACTGGATATCAAGCAGGAACCAAACGATGGAGTGCCTGAGGCTCCTCTGCCTCCAGATCCAACAAGTAAATCTAGCTATGCTGCTGGCGAAACGTCCGCCTCTGAAAACGATGCGCCATTGCCTCCGGACTTCATACCTAAACCTAAGCCGCCTACCAAAGAAGTTCCTGGCCCTGGAAAAGATAATGATGCACCCTTACCACCAGATTTCGTGCTGAAGCCTAAGCCCACTCAAACCCAAATACCACCCCCTATTAAAAAAGATGCTCAAACGCAGGATCAACCTCCCCCACATGAATTTCCCAAAGATGTTATTCCAGGGGGTCCGGATGATGAAGGCGATGATTCTGACTTCCTTACAGAAGATGAAGATGATGAGCAAAGCAAAGAACCGAGTGAAGAGGGAAGTGGGGAAGATCTCGGAAAGCTGGATAGCCCGACATCTGAAAATAATGTCACACCCGGTTTAACGCCTCAAAGTTCATTTGGCGGGAATCAGAAAACCAAAGCAGACATCAGCCCTTTTGCAAAAGTACAAAAGCCATCCACGTTTGGACAATCGAAGGGACTTTTCGGGGAAATTGGTACCGCACCCAAATTTCCACCACCAACAGGCCCCGTAAATCCTTCATCACCTCGATCACCCAGCCCTATAAGATCAGCAGTTCCGCCTAGAATGATGCGTCCCGATCCGTCCCGATCTGTTAGTGCACCGGGATTCGCATCACAGTTATTAAATGCTCACAAGTCATCGGGAAGAACTGCACCTGCGCAAAGCTCTTTTGTGACATCTGTTGAACAAGAAAAGGCACGAGAACAGCGCCGTATTGAGGCTAAAGCAAGGAAAGAAGCCGAAGAGACCAGAACGCTCGTCGATGATGAAGATGATAGGATGCAGAGATATCTCACTGAAGATATTGAAGCCACAAGGACGCTGGATGAATTCGTCGCTTATTCAGATGTAAAGTCACCTGAAACAGGCGACAACATTCCTGCTCAGGTAGAGATTTTATACCGTGATATAAACTCCATGATCGATACCCTCGGTGTAAATGCAAAGGCTCTAAAGTCATTCATCAAGGGGCACACCGAGCAGCACAAAGATAGAACCAGAAAAGACCTCGAAGAAGATGAGACCTGGTGTCTGGATGAGATAGAGGCACTTTCATATATCGTAGAAAGGGAGCTAACACGCGAACTCGAAACGGGTAGAATTCAGGACGTGGACGAAAAAATCGAAACTTGCGAAAATCTTGAGAAGGAGACTATCAAGCTACGACAAAGATTCGAAGAAGTAAAAAGGACTGTCCAGTCACACACACATCCTGATCAAATAGCGATCGCCAGAGCACAACCACTCAACGTCGAGCAAGCTGCACAGCAACATGATCTCCGCCGCGATTATTTGAAGTTTCAGAAACTACTCTCAGAGGCTGAAGAAGGTCTCACTGTTCTCAGGGCTAGGATTGTATCTCAAAATTCCAATAGCAATACAAAAAGCGCCGCCCCCACAGTCGAAGCTATTATGCGTACAATCACCAAGATGACGTCCATGGCGGAAAAACGTAGCGGCGATGTCGATGTTCTTGAAAACAGCATGCGCAAATTGAGATTCAACACCACAAGTCGAGAATCCTCGCCAGCTCTCAGAACGCCCCAGAAAAATATGAATAGAATAAGTATAAGGGGAAATACACCAGGGACTTCAAGCACAAATAGAGTTTTCTATACACCTGATCAATTTAAAGGATCGGCGTCAAGGAGATTAGGAAACTCGTCTTTTGGGATGAGTAATTCGGGCTCGATTTACACAACACCTAGTCCGAGAAAAAAGATTAGTGGATATAGTTTAGAGGAGAAATCGGATTTGAGCGAGGTGGCTAGGAGGAAGAGGGAAGCGAGAGATAAATTGAGGATGGCCGTCAATAGAGCCGGGATTAGGGTTAGAGCTTTTCAGGATGATGATTGAGAAGAAAAAGGAATGTGAATGACAACATGCATTTATATGTGTGGGCTCTTTCGGGAAATATTTTAAAAGGCGTTACTGTGTTTACTTTGAGGACACCGGAGGGTCCCGGTCCTGGTGTAGGGGTACTTTAGTCATTCATGAATAAATGGATGGGAGGATGGATATGAGGGAGAAAGAAGAAACATGAAATATGGACATAAGCATGGGAATTTGTTAGATGATGGATGTTTGTAACAATACCAATACTTATACCAGTACGTACTTAGTAGTTAGTTAGTAGCCTGTTTCAATGGATATATTTGAACGAGGCTCAATTGCTCGGCACAAGACTTCAATTATGTGTGCTGTACTTGTGTACTTACTAGTGAGAGTAAAAATTGCCTCGGGACTTTAACTACTAACCTTGGATTCCTCTTCATTCGCTAGCTACACAGTACCTCGGAAAAAATGTAGTACGTTATGAGTATGAGTATGGAAGCATTCGATCAAAGCAAACGGACCCCCTCAGCAAGTCAGATGAGCTAGTTGTTCCCCTGTAGCTCGAGCAAAAGAAGTCTAGTCTGCAATGCGCGAATTTCCATCCTCGCGTGCATCACCCTGTTCAGCAATCGATCTTCCTCGGCATCCAAGTTGTGTCCTCCCTCTATCACCAACTTCTTCATCTGAACACACGACCTCCTCAATGTAAAAGTTATCATCATTATACTATTTGCTATCCCAAGAATTTCAAAGTACCTGTCTGCCCCGATGAATAGCTTCTGACGCTTAAGCTCTGCGTGCATCGTGGGAGACGCATTGTTTGACCTGTCATAAATGCAAGCTAATCGCGACTTCGCTCCCTCGAGCTGCTCTTGTATTTCCATTAACAAAGTATCATCAAGTAATGCCGGATAGTTCGTGATTGACTGCAAGATCGATACATAAAATATTATGATTTCGTCGGTTGTTCTGCAAGTGCCGGGAGGAGTTCGCCTCGTGTCCCAGCTGTAATAGGCTGTACCACCGCCAGGCCTGGGGTTTGCGTTTCCATGTTCGTACGCTGGACCTTTGCGCATGTTGTAAGAAGGCTTATTATTCTGTGGTTCAGACATGATCTGGAACTGGTGTTAGTTACTATGAATTAACATTTGGGTGGGAGATAAAAGAATGTAAACTCGGATAAGGCATTTATCTTTGCTGGTTAAGACGTACCTTGATGTCTTTAGAGGACGGTATGTTTGTGTATTGCTGATTAATTTTTCAGATGATCTCTTGTGACTTGTTTGTGAGTGAGGTTGGTAGGTGTCTGAAAAAGGGTGGTAAATAATGACTTTGAGAAATCCTGGCTTTATATACCCCTTTTGTATTTCGCACGAAAGCTAGAACAAGCATGATTAAACATACAAATAATGATTCCAATTTAACCAAGATGGTTCTTTTCTTTTCTATACTTCTTAGAAGCTACCAGGGCTTCGAAAGTACTAAGTAGCATATGATTCAAATTGATACAAATACTTCAAATATTAACATTATCAACAAAGAACAGCATCCACTTCAAGTGTAAATATTCCAAGCCAAGCACAGCTTCAATCGTTTCATACCAGACAGTTCCACAAACAGCCATGTCTTCCGAAACAGATCATCTCTCTCACTTCTACGAATCAGAAAGAAATCTCGTAGAAAAAATAATCAATATCATATTGGAATGCAACAAACTTCGCGACACGGTCAAAGCTAGATATTTGTCATTGCAAGCCTCGGAAGCGCAAATATTACAGCTTGAGGAAGAGAAGACTGTGCTCGAGAAGAGTGCTAAGAAGTTGGCGAAATATGAAGAGCGTCCTAAAGATTCAGGATTAGAAGGGGTGGAGGAAGTGATTAATGGGATGGAATTTATGAAGAACGCTTTGGATGCTCATAGAGATGGGGCAGATGGGGCGGAGAAAGCGTTGAAAATTACTTTGGGTTCTCAAAGGAATAGGGTGGATGCTGCGGAGAGAGAATCGAGCAGAGATTGTGCCACTCATAGCATAGCAGTGATTGATCAATTAATGTAAAGTGAGACAAAGGTTGATAGAAGTTGTGGGTGGAGATTGTGGAATGGTTGTCATATCAGGTTTTGCACGAGACTCTCTGAACTCTACATCTGTGGAAGCGAGACACTTCAGCTTGCCCGAACCAGGAGGATTGAGAGTGCTAAATAGTATCGAATCGTACTTCCTGGTCAACCACGTCTATTTGATTGCTTTCAGTGTAGTCTTTGCTTTCATTGCAGTCTTTGCTTTCATTGCAGTCTTTGCTTTCATTGCAGTATTTCATTGCAATATTTCTTGTAGACACCATATGAATTGTTGCTGAATGTATCAAGCAAAGGTCTTGACCTGTGACGATAACCTCGCTCCTGTCCTCGCTGCTGGAAAAAGGTCATGGGGTGCTCTGTCACGATTTCTTAACTATCTTCAGTTTCGATATGCACCATAGTGTGTATCATAGTTCGTCAAGGTATGTAATGACAAAGTTAGAAGACCGACTCCGAGGGTTATAAAAGAGCTAGTAATAATAATTGATGCCGTAGAACGACATACGTATACCGCGAAATGCCCAGCGCGATAACATAGTTTGTACGAAGTTGCACCTTATTATAAGGGTAATGCCAAAGAAATGAAGCCACGACCCTAAGGCAACTTATTTCCAATCCTCCCAAACCTGTGCCTATTCACCGCCATCGTCGCTTATTATATACATCTAAACAAGCTCAGGCCATCCATTTCAGCCGAGTGCATGAGGAGCAAAGTGGCAGGTGGTGCAGTGATTCAATTCCACTCTTTGATTGATTTAACATCATGCACATCTCCATACAGCAGGTTGGTAATTATTGCCTGTGATGGTTGGACACACTCTTTCTAGTTCACGAAGGAGGGAAGGGCATTGTGGTTAAACTCCACTTGCAGCTGTTAACAGCTGTATTAAATGTTTTGATATTTTTGATATTGGACTTTTTTTCTTTGATGGTGGAGAAGAAGATGAGTTGATTTTTGAAGGCTGAGGAGATGGATTGAGGTTGTGTGATTGGGTATGAGTGTAGTTGTCGTCGTCTCGCTTGATGTTGTTAGCTCGCTTCGCGGGTTTGTCGCGCTTGATGTTTTTGCCGTTTTTATACTTCATCACTGTGCCGTGGATGCAATTCCTTTAATTATTATTTGAATGGTATGATATTACTGAAGATATTTTAGAGACCTTTGGAGAGCTTGTTTGGTCGCTAAGTGTTCATCAGCGGTCTGAAGCGAGTGCGAAAAAAAATCAATCTTCTTACACAGTGTCATATATTCTACGACGGCGTCGATGGATGAGTGAGTAGGCTAAGTACAATGATTTGCTTATTCTTGATATATCTATGTGCAGACGCCTTATGTTAACCAAGTGGCTTCACTTAGTAACTATTCATCTTCATCTCGACCTCCTCGCTTAGTGTCACAGCATGTAACACTTAGCCAAATCGTCTTTTTTTTAGGCAAAATCCGGCGAAGGCCTCGAGGTTTTTCTCGGCTTCTACTATGGAGTTGTTGAAAATAAAGTTTAGGATGCTGAAGTAGACTGGGAAATGAGATGTCTACCTGCTCAGACCTACATATAGTTGTCTTTCTACTACTCAATTATGCATACAGGATGTTCTATTCTCACATTTCCGTATCCCCATGATCACTCCAAACACCTATCTCCAATTCTTCCATTCCATCAATTCCACCCAATCCATCTTCATACAGAACCTCCTCATCCTCCTCTTCCGGCACAAACCAAAAATCACAATCCTCATAATAATCCGGATTTCCATTTTCCCAAGCTTGTCTCTTGAGTATACTCCTCAACTCCTCTTCCTTTATCCGTAACGGTACTGCACAAGTATCCAGATCTTTCTCATAACTCTCATGCACAAGGATCGACTTTTTCAACACAACTACTTTCCTCATCCTCTCTTTTCCATCCCTTCCTTCTCCTCCTCCCACTCTCAGCCTCGTTGATGCGAGTTCAAGATCTTTAGTGATTTTCTTTTTGCCATCCGTAGTTTTTTCCTTGGCGCTTTGCGTGTATCGAAGCATATTGCGAATGTGCTGGTAGTTTATTTCTTTGGGTGTGAGTGGACCGATGAAGACTTTAGGTGGGGATGAAGTGTTGGCGAATGGAAAGTTGGGGTTTGGTTGGATGTCACTAAGTGATGGATACCAGTTTGGTGTGATATGGAACGTCATTTCGGGAGACTGAGTGAGCTGAGCATAGAATAAGTGCAAGACTCTGACGGGAGAGTGGAGTGGAAGGGGTGTAAAGAGTCATATTATGTGTTGATAAAATTAAAGAACAATTGAGAATGTTGAAGGACTTTCAGGTTTCATTTCGGAATTATCTATCTGACTATGGTGAAGGAAAAGAATAGTTGCATATTCATTCTACGAGGAGTTACCAGAAGAAGGGAAATAGATCCTTTCATCTATAACTCAGAAGATCTAGAAAGAAGCCAAATCAAATTTCTCATTCTAATCAATCTTCTAATCTGGAGATTGATTTTCGCTTAAAAATAATTTGGAAGCTCAAACTCAAAGCATTTATTTGTTCAAACTCAAAGTCTCTATTTGCTCAAGTGAAAGTCAAAATAGACCAATAGAAGTACTTCCTCCTAATAGAAATTGAGATCTATATCTCACCAAATAAGCTATCCTCAAGATATTTAGCACTCGTTCTCAATACTCGGAGGAAAAAAGTCAATCTCAATCTCATCCTCATCATCCCCCATTCCTTCTTCCATCCCTCTTAGCCTTCTCCTCTCCTCCTCCAACCTCTCTTCTTCCTTCAACTTCTCTGCCTCAATAAACTCGTTTGGTTGCTCCGACGTTAACACCTCTTCCTGGATCTCCCTTATCCTTTCCATCTCCAATCTCTGATCCATTTCCCTCTTCTTGACCATTTTCTCATATATCCACTCTGCATCACTCACTATATCTGCATACCCACTGGCCTCCTCACCCTCTTCAGATCTAAGCCGGCGCGAGCGGGGGTTGTCGTGATCAAAAACAGTGTACTTCTCCCCAGCCTTCCCTTTCATCACCCTCACCCGATAATCTTCATTCTTCAACCCAGAGAGTGGATTCTCCTCCCTTTCTTTCTTCTCCTCTGCGATTTTCGCCTGGAACTTACACACCGTCGACACAGAAAACTTATGGAAACCCTGCCACCCGTCAAACTTCTCCTTATCATCTAGAAGCCTGTGCATAGCTTCCACAGCATGTATCCTTTGCAATCTCTCCACAGCGAATTCTAACCCGATTTCTCGACCCAACATTTTACCCTCTGCTTTCTCAGTCTTCAAAGCTAATTTGCATTGAGATAAGGCATTGTCCACTTGTTTAAATGCCCTTTCTAGATTTCTATTCTCTTCAAGTAGTTTTCGGTCCTCTTCTTGTAAACTCGAAATTGTGTCATGTGGAGGAATGATTGGACCTTTCTCACTATGCTCTCTTTCACTGCTGTCCCTCTCACGACGAAGATCTCTCTGACGATTTTCCCTCTCAAGATTTTCTCTCCGACGACGTTCTCTCTGGATTCGTCCCATATTAGAATACCCGGCAGCGGAGTGAGATCTGGTTTTGGAGGTGGATGGCTGTTATACAGTACTCGCAATCTCTGCTGATCTATGAATAAAAAAGTCAGCTTCTTCATTCAGTCTACGCACTTTTCCAATAACCGGAACATCAAACCTATTTCGACCTCCACGTCCCTCGTCAACCATAAATTCGTCCTCCTAAGCACGTCAGCTTTCGCAATAGGACCACGGAGAAGGATGAAAAAGTGTTAACGATGGCTACATACTTCGAAAAATCCTTCACTGTCCAAATCCGGCACGTCTTCATCTTCAGAATGATCCATCATATCATCAGTATTCAGATGGTTTGACGGAATTATGGTGTGAGATCTGGAAAGTTGATGAATTATACAAGAATACATATGGGCTTCTAACAGGTATATATAGACAGTTATACATCTTTGACAGAAAGGAAAAGACCAGACATTGAAAGTCTTTTGAAGAACATTTTACCAGTAAGTAGAAGAGTCTGGCTCATCATGTGTTCCTTTTGTAAAATTCTTTATGGGCATGAATGAATAGGATCTAGCTTTGACGAATAGCATGAATAACGCATTAGAAAGAAGGTCTATCAACAGAAAAATACGTGCAGCTGCAACAAAAAGAGAATATTAGGTCAACAAAAAGAGAATAAGTGAAAACAACATGCACATACCATTTAATTTCATTTGAAATGTCCTTCGAATCTTCTTCGAATGCCAAAAGTCTAATCTCAGTAACCAGCTTGGTAACCCAATCAAGCCAAAAATGACGTGCCAAAACCACCCCATAATCGCAGGATATGGGTCCGGCATGAAAAACCATATCCAATTGTCCCAAATCATTCAATTTTTGGGATGTTTAACTTCCCCTCCTGTATCCTTTTTTGACATATCCAGCGGAGAACCCATATCCATATCCATATCCTCTGCCTCCGCACCATCAATGGCCAAAGTAGGGTCAGGCGAAATATCATCTGAATCAACCACAGGCTCAACTTGCCTCTCTAGACCCCGTGAGATCTTATCCCCCATACGCACAACCTTATCTTTTGCCCTTTCAATCAGACTTCCCCTTTCCTTTATGATCCTTTTATTTTCCTCTTCCACTGCCTTTTCGATGCTCTTGATCATCGCTTCTATCCACGGTCTCTTACCCACCGCCGCCTCACACGCTTGATCGATTGCCTCACCCCAGTCTCTACCAAACCTCCAAACAAGGTTCCCCTCCCCCTCCCCCTCACTCTTCCTTTTCCCTCCTCCGCGCTCCCTATCCGCCCTATCCGCCCTATCCATTAACTTTTTACCCCACTTTTTCCATTCCTCCAGCGTAGCTTCCTTGATCAAAAGCTTCCGCACATTCTCCATGTCTAATCTTTCCTTGATTTTCGAGATAAAAACGTCCACAGCGAGTTTCGCTTCCACAAGATCAAAAGATTCTAACTCTAAATCGACATTCTCGAGCAACTCCGCAGCCGTCTTTTCATGCCAATCCACACAACGTTCCGCCTCCTGCAATTCCATTCTTAAATCCCCTTCTTCGACATCGGATTGCCCTAAGGACTTTTTGGGGGGTTGCACTCTCCCAGGTCCGTGATTTCCCTTAATTCGCTCTAATTTCTCAAGTAACCGACGACGCCTGTGCTCACGATACTGTCTTTGTATCCGTCTTAGATTACTATAGGAAGGTCTGGTACTGGATGGCTGTTTGGTAATGGGCAGGTGTTGCAATGTTAATGGTTGCTGAAGGGTGGGTGACTGCTCCACGATAACTTCAGGTACAGCTGGTTTAAAAACAAGAGGTTTAGTGTGTGTGACTAGGGGTTCGAGTTGTAGAGGATTGTTATCTATCCTAGGGATACCAGCTCCAGCCGGCCTATGAACAAGCGGCTCAGCATGAGCGACGCAAACAGATCTTTGTGAGGCATTTTCGACCGGTAAGACTTCAGATCCGTTGAATGGTATAATCTGGTCGCATTTCATGAGTTCATCCTTTTGATCAACCATCATGACATTGATGATTTTGATTGATCCAACGATATTCCCAAGCACATTTCTAGTTCTTCCAAACCGAAAATGTAAATTTATAATCCAGCCAGAAGACGAAATATCCAGAAATCACCAGACATGAAAAGCGAAGAACAAATATCAAGAATCTTCCAAAGGGAAACCGTCACTGGAATCTTCCATCAACAACATGGAAGTACTAGATAATCTTCCATGATGAGTTTCCGTGCATGTTCCGTGTATGATTTAAGATTCTAATGATGATGAGATCATAAATAAACTATGTTTATGTAAACAGCATATAAATAATAATAAAAAAAGAAAAATTTATAACGTAACTTATGGTGAACCGGGTCATATGGGGAACCGGGTCACATTTAGCCCATCACTGACTTCAAACCCCAACAAATTTTGCTATGCATACCGAATCACCTCTTACACCTTCTCAAATTGAAGAGAAGATACAGAATGCTATTATTGCACTTCAATTGAAGGACTTTAAATCAATTAGAAAGGCTGCAGAGTATTTTGAAGTTCCTAAGTCAACTCTCATAGCTAGAGTCGCTGGAAGGAAATCACATACTCAATCCCACGAAATAGCTCAAATTCTTTCAAACGCAGAAGAAAATACTCTTGTACGATGGATTTCACAATTTACTATCATTGGATTCCCTGTTACACCTATATTGGTGAAGGAAATGGCCGACGAAATTCGTCTTCGATACATTCAGGTCGCGTCATCTCGAATTCCTACCTCGACAGAAATTCCATCTATAGGCCACGAATGGATCTATAGATTCCAAAAACGATATCCAGAACTTAAAACATATTATTCATATCAATTAAAGTCTAATCAAGCTAAAAAAGCAACTCTAGAAAATATTCAGATTTGGTTTGATATGTTTCATATGTATTTTATTGAACGAAAATATGAATTAGATGATATGTATAATATGGACGAAACCGGATTTGAAGTTGGAAGTACTCAAAGTATATGTATTATAATCGATTCTACTCAGAAATCGAATTGGAAAGTTACAGCTGGCAAGCAAGAATGGATAACTGTATTTGAATATATCAATACAATTGAAAAGGCTTTATCACCTATAATCATTTTCAAGGCTCAGAATACGAATTCTGTATGGATTCCAAAGGACACGTCTCAAAGCTGGCAGTTTTCTACAAGTACGAATGGATAGACCTCAAATAGTCATAGATTAGAATAGCTAAAAAGGGTTTTCGAACCAGAATTTAAGAAAGTGTCAGATGACTGACCTCGACTTTTGATTATGGATGGCCATTCAAATCATATTACAGGCAGCTTTATTGCTTTCTATATAGAGAAGGAAATCGATTTACTTATATTACCTCCTCATTGCTCCCATTTGCTTCAACCACTTGATATTGTAGTGTATGGGCCAATAAAACAATATTATGCTTTAGAGGTCGATCGATATTCTCGAATTGATGTAAAGCGAATTCAAAGAGCTGAATGGATAGAACTCTTTCAAAATATTAGAAAAAAAGCATTGAATTCTTCTAATATTAAAGCTGATTGAAGAGGAGTTGGTTTAGTACCTTTTGCCCTACGAAAAGTACTTGATTCATTACCATTTAACTCCTCCCAGCAATCTTCTACTCCACAAATGAGAATGTCCAATCAAGATCTAGACTTATCTATACTCAGGAGTTCTCCTCCAGATGGGACAGAGCTAAGGCAAGCAAATCAAACCTTTAATAAAGCTCTAGCAAATAATGATTCTCTTGTATCATCAACTCGTCGATATACCAAGAGAATAACTAAGCTTGTAGAATCTCAAAATGCTGAGATAGCCCTACTTCGGAAACAGCTCGCTGATGCTCAGGAAGTAATTGAGACTCGAAAGAAGAGAACTAAAGGCAAAAGAGTCAAATTACAAGGTCAATTTGTCTTTAGTAGTAAGGAAGTACTGAAAATGGTACATGAGGCAGAGGAAAAACCGAAGGAGAAAAAGCCACGAGGGCGACCACATAAACGTCCAATTGAAGAATTAGAAGAGGAGACTGAAGAAGAAGAGCCAGAGAGTAGTTCAAGTGATTTAGAGTTGGAATTGGATGAATGTGTAGCTCGTAGAACAAGATCACATAGAGAGAATTGAATTTTGTGACCCGGTTCCCCATATGACCCGGTTCACCATAAGTTACGTTATAATCTTTTATTAATTATTAAAAAAAATCATACTCAAATAACAAACAGATACTCAAACAACTCATCTACTCAAAAATACCTAGTAATTATAAATCAAAGTGTAATGTATAATATACATCCTAATCCTACTATTCCCAAATACATAATATATAAATCTAAGATTACCAGCACTAGCTTAAATAAATGATATATCATATCTCATTCCTCTCCAATTCCAGATAATAAATGTAATTCGCTCAACTCACTTATCAACGCATGAGGACTTCATGACTTAATATTAATAATATTCCATATTCCGTGTTTGTATATGTATATGCATTAGCCTACCCGTCTGCTTCCCATAAAGACAATCGCAAGAGTATATGTACCACCCACTCTCTTCAAAGGCAAAAATCCAACTCCGTCCCAATCATAGATATATTCCTCAAAACCAAATATATATCTATATCCATATCCATACCCCCTCCATATCACCCAACTCAGACCGCCCTCAAAATCCCCCAAGATCCCCCAAACATACCCTTTCCACCTAACACTCATTCTTCCCCCTCACCACACCCACCCTACCTCTCCCAACCCCCCCTATTCCCCACTACCACAACCACCAAACTAGTCACCATCAACAAACCCGTAATAAGCGCCACAAGAGCAATACTCCCCCTACTAGCCGGAAACTTTCCCCTAATAATATAGAATTGGCCTTCGAAATATCGATGAAAACCAACTGAGAGCATCAAAATAGATATACCGACGAAAGTTGCACCGAGAGGTTTGCCGAGGTGACGGAGATGGTTTTTGGGATCTGAGGGGTCGGATGGGTGGTGGGTGGAGGAGGAAGAGGTGTTGAGGCGGAAACTGGGGGTGGGTGTTAGTCAAGAGGTAGGAGGAGGATGGGGAGAAGGTGGGGGGGGGGGGGGGGGGGGGAGGGAAAGGGGAAAAGGGAGGGAAGAGGACAGAACGTACAGTTGAGTAATAGCAATCCCAATACTAGCAAAAGCGAGGGAAGTTCTCAACCAAGCCAAAAAAGTCCTTTCTATCCACACCCCATAATCAGCAATCAAGTCAATCAAATCAGCAAAACCCAATCATCAACATACTAAACCCTAGATAAAGATAAGACGTATGACAAAAGTACCACGAGTCAAGCGATAACAAGATTTAGCGATAGAAAGGCAAGGAAACGAAGTACAAACCAAGTGCCAAATGATCTCTCGCAACACTCCCCTTATTCTCCAATTCAATACTTCCATATTCCTCCATCATTCTCTTCCACCATTTTCCTATCTTTCCTCTTTCCTTTCTTCTATGTTCGCTTTCTCCAATATTATCGCTATTCACCCGTCTATCATTATTTGCTTCTCTCTCAGTTTCGGTCCCTGAGAATACTCGTCCCCTTCCTGTTCCTAATAATCCTCCTCTCTTATTTGAATCGTTTGTTCCAGGTTTTCTTTTCATACTATTGTTTCCATGATTCGTATCCGCGGTAATGGATGTAGCGATTCCAATTCCGATACCAACACCTCCATAATTTATATCTGATCTTCGTCGCAATACACTCGTTTCTTCATCGGCGCTACTTTCGCCTCTACTTTCTCTGCCATTTTTAGGTTCAGTTCCATTTCCATTTCCATTTCCATTCCCTGTCGCATATCCTCTTCTGTCAGAAGTCTGACTCTGGCTCTCATTGTTATTTCCTCCCTTTGCAGAGCTTGAACACTCATCCTCATTACCATTACCATTATCCATCATAACCTTCCTACACCTAGCCTCTTCCAAGATACTATCAATCCTCTGTCTCTTTCCCTCTTTAACCCTTTGACTTCCTCTGCCGCTAGAAATTTCACATGGGCTCGTAGTCCCACTTCCACTATCAATCTTCGTCCCTGGATTCGCACTCTGCGCAGCTGTATATATATTCTCTCCCTCTCGCACCTCAGTATTCGCATTCAAAGTATTCGTATCCTGCGTATCCAATCTCAATTGTAAGGTATCCGTCGAACGATTCGCATTCGTCTTCGCATTGATATCCGTCCGAATCCCACGCGACCTTGAATATCCCTCCCTATCCGTTTGCCTTTCATCACCACTCCCATCCGCATCCCTCGTACCCATCCCAGCCATCTCGCACAAGGAAACTAGATGTCCGCCTCGAGTATATCCTGTCTTGTCTTGTCTTATCTTATCTCCAGCGCACAATTCTGTGTCTGCAAACCCGCAAACCTGCGGACCTGCGATTTAGAATTCGCTATTCAATTGTTCGATTATCCAATTGTCCAATTAATACAATCGCACTGTAACCCGAGTCCAATGGTTCAATTGTTCAATCATCCAATTATCCAATCAATAACCCTATACAGCGTATCGTAACTGTAACCGTGGTCCTAACCGTCTTGTCTTGTCTTGTCTCTTTCACACAAGTTTATCCGCAGTGCCTTCCTTGTCTTTGCCTTGTCTTGCCTCGCCTTGCGCAGATCAATCTTCACACACGTAACCTTAAACCACCTAAAAAATGTCGTGCTTTCCCTTTCTTTTCTTTTCTTTTCTTTTCTCCTCTTCTCTTCTCTTCTCTTCTCTTTCACCAAACCAAGCCAAGCTAAAAAAAAAAAAAAAAACCTCCAAAAATCCAAAAATCCAGTTTATATAAAGTTACCAAGTTGCCAGGATCCATCCACCTTCCACTTCAACCTCAACCTGCAGCCAACCTTCAAATACTACGTACCTAGCCTACCTAGCCTACCTAGAACTCAAACTCGGTCGGTGTGCAAAGGGTTCCGCTTTTTCTATCATCTACCTATCTATGCAGGTACTGCACGAGTACTTACTTCAACTACCTACAGATGAAATAATAGACTAAAAAGATGTTAAGATTACAATTTCCATTTATGAATATGAACAAGAGAGGAAGAGTATTTGAGTTTCATAGATTTCGTTGCAACAGTCGACACATTATATTAATCTCATCAGTAATAAGTATATTGATTCCCTTGCGAATATAATATTCTACTGGTCAGTATCATGAATAAATGACCTCATCACTCATGTTCATCACATTCAATTTGAAAAAAGTCAATTCAAACATTAATAAAGATTCAAGGAACCAAAAAAAAAGTAATTTGTATACACGAAAAAAGCCACACACTTCATCTGATTATTCTATTTAGCTGTTTTTTTATTTTCTCTTCTCAAAATATCTCATCATCTTTCTGGAAAAGGTAGAATAAGTAGAGTGTAACAGATCTCCTTTTTCCTCGTCTTTGTGTTGTGCCGACTAAACTACTTGTATTGATACATGTACCATATTTCGCAGCCTCTGCCGTCAAGTTTGCCATTCACATCCACACAAAACAAGCCTTATTAACTCTCTACCATGTCTCCCTTAAAGAAAGACATGGTGACAATCCCAGATCCGTATGCGCTCCGTCCAATTTATTTTGTAGCCAGTATGAAAAAACATATGCAAGAGTGCCTGCGGCAAATTGATAAAGGGCCGTAGGGATAGAGGGGCACTCTGTACCAGGAGCACGTCTCCTTCAAAATGCGTAACAGATACGTAGAAGAGTTAACCAAGGTGATCGCTTCAAAGGAAAGAAGGCTTTCCCGCCGTCATATGAACATTCATCTGCTGAGAACACAACTTTTATTCCACCCACAACCTCCACCCCACAAGAAATTCATCCATGCCTACACAACATTCGGAGCGTTGTATTCCAACGTCCAAATATCTTCCACTTCAATAATGTAAAAACATTAGCGACATTGATTACAAAAGGAAAAATTGCCACACGAAGTATATTCAGAGACCAGATGGAAAAAGGGTATATTATTGACAAAGTTTGTTCGAAAGTTGCACGTGGAGCGTAGGTTCGAAGATCCGAGGCTTAGAATAACTTGAGGGCGTGTAAAAGAAAAATTGACTACAACGACCATAAGTTGCAGTAATGGTATGCGCGCGAAAAGAAAAGAGTATGTGCACCAGAAATTTTGGAAAGGAAATCGAGGACCTCAAGCGTCTATGAGAAGACGTATGTAGCGGTACCGCCTGGGGTAACGGAGACCTAAAGAATATGTTAGCTAACAATCCACAACTTCTTGCCAATAAATTAACTTACGGTGCAGCCTGTTGAGGAGACAACACCATTGTTGTAATATGTTCCAGAGGAGTAGGAACATTTTCCGGAGACATCACCTTCGATGGTGATGGTAAAGTTCAAGATACCGTAAGTGTTGGTTGGGGTGTTGGGGATGATTGACAACCAAGTGTTACCAGAAGCATCTTTACCAACACCAGCATTGACAGGAGCCCAGTTACCGACATTTCCACCTTGAGTACCCCAAACGCAAGCTTCACTGATGCCAGTTCCTTGTGGGTTGATGTAGTATTGTGCGGAAGTTGGAAGTCCCTCCCATGAGTAGTAGTCGCTGGCATCTGGGCAAGTCAAATCGTAGGTTTGACCAGGAGAGGTAGACAAAGGAACAGTTTCAGCCTCGAGACCAGGGTAATCGGTGCGGCAAACAGCAACAATGCTGTCGAGCTTATTCTCCACCTTGACAGATCCAGATCCAGCGGTGCAGAGTTGCTTAACAGAAGGTCGGGACAATTCAAGCTTGCCATTGGAGTTGCAGTAAAGACCACCGATCGATTCGCCGGTGCTTCCTTGTGCGGAAGGCCATTGAGATTTCTGGTATCCAGCTGGGCAGGCATAAGAGCAGAAGGCACCCTTAACACATCCACCGCTTGTGATGGTGTTAATGGTTACGATTGAAGAAGCAGAAGTGGTGTAACCAGGGGTGCTTTGAATACCGATCCATCCATTCAAACCAAGGTAGTCAACGTGAATTGCACCGTACTGAGATGGGAAAGTGGAACAAGAGATTTCGCCACTTGGGAAGTCGGCCCAGTTGCCGGAGCTGCTGGATGTGGGAACCGAGACCGCAGATGTGGAGGACTTGGAAGCGGCAATGCTTGATTTAGATGTCGAAGTTGAAGTCGAGGACGATGATGACGATGATGATTTGGAAGAAGATGAAGATGCCTTCTGAATAAATTCTGCGATAGGCTTGGTGGTCGAGCTGGGAGCAGGCGTAGGAGTGGTCTCGGCAGCAGGAGTGGTTGCAGCAGCAGGAGTGGTCTCGACAGCAGGAGTGGTCTCGGCAGCAGGAGTGGTCTCGGCAGCAGGAGTGCTGGTTGGGACGGGAATTGAACCAGTAAACCAGTTAGTAGCAGATGGTGCATCAGAGAGTACCTGATCTCCGACCAAGACGTATTTTCCAGATGCCAATCCAGCTTGAACTTCGGCCAAAGAGATATCCTTTCCATTGAGCATGTAAACCGTCTCGACTGGACCTGGCATGACCTCTGTCACCGAAACAACAGCATTCTCACGCGCGACCTTGTTTGCTCTAGCTGGATGACGGTGTTGATGGTTGTGAGGTTGCGCAATTGCAACACCCGCAACGCTCAAAAGCGCAACTGAAACTGGGGTGAACTTCATTGTGAAGAGAACTCTTGCGATATGGATAGACTAAAGGTTTTCTTGATTCTGAACTTTGAAGACTCTTAATATATCGATTGGATGTGAAGCGCAATCACAATTGTAAATATCTTGGTGGGTTGAGAATTTGGTCGTCGTCGAGGATTGAAGTTGACTTCAAAGTTGAAGAGAAGATATTAGCGTTCAACTCTCTCCAAGATGCGACAATTGACAACAAATCTTGTTGAAAGGCGATGTGAAGTCAAATAACAACAACGAATGACTGACTCGACCAACAGGGAAATAAGATTTCAATGGGGAACAGTGGGACGGTGAATGAATGGAAACACGAGAGGTTCAATTACATACCTTGGCGATAGGTTCAATCGGACTTAATTTCGAAGATTCAGTCTAAAATGAAGGTCTTTTTTTTTCTAGGATGGAGAATAATTTGTAAGGGGAGAGATGGGACAAATTGAGGTAAAGTCGCTTTGAAAGGATAATGGATTTCTGAGGGTTGATTTTGATTTTTGAGTATTTGTTTTGATTTGTTGATTTGCTTAAGGTTTAATTGATTTTTGGAGGAAGAGAGAAGATTTTGATTTTGAGATAAAAGTCGCTGTTCCAAATGAATGTGGTAGAGAGTTGTTTATTTTGGGTATGATAACAACTCTCAGTTGGGAGGGAATGCTTTGAAAAAAAAAGAGGGTTGATGAGGTTAGTTGAAGGGTGTGAGGTGTAAAAGGGAGAAGTATCACGGAAAAAGAGGAGACAAGAAATTCAAGGGCAATAGCAGAATAGTATAAGGGAATAATAAGATGGACGTGGACGTGGCTATGGGAACGAAAAGCGAGAAGGGTAAGAAGGAAGGGGTGAATGCTGGGTGATGGACCAGTCAGAGTCACGCATTGAAATTAGATTCAGGTACACGATGAAGAGATGGACCAATGAGTATGTAGAGAAAGAGTGGAGTGGGGAGTGGGGTACGCTAAAGGAAATATCCTAGCTGGGCGCTCTCGCTCCTAGCTCCTTCTTAGCGTTGAGCTTAACCTTGTCTAGTAATAAATATCATATTATTAGAGATGAAGTCAAACATCCAATGGGAGATTTATGTGGGAGATTTCATTCTGGACCTGGATGTGCAGCATGGGTTGGGAGATTCAAGATTGGCCTGGGTGGGTGGCTAAGTAGGAAGGTAAGAGGTAATAAGTGTACTTGGGAGTGAACATTGAACCGTACCCAAGAGCCTAGCATGTTTTACAGAGTAGAAGGAGGATGTGACAGGACAGAGATGCGGAGATGGCAAAGATGATCTATCTCTTACCTCTACACAGATGAAGAACCGGCCAATTGATGGTTCAAGTGAAGATAGGAGATGCACACAAAACACTACAATAGTCAGAGTCACCTTAAATAACATGGTACCAAAGAATCAATGATATTCTCATACAAATCTTAAAAGGTCTGACCATCGTGACTATAACAACATGATTAATTTCCCTTTAAAGCTTTTAAGCTTGATTACTGATAGATAAGCAGTATCTATCTATCTACCAGGTAAATGTGATCGAGCACATCTTGAATCATTTCTTGAGATCAACATGTAAAATCCAAGATGTTCTGACTGGTTGCATGCTGAGGACGGAGAGTAATAATAATAAATCAATGACACAGAGTCCAGACAAACCGACAACCTCACTTAACTCTCTCACTTAATGCTCAATGCTCAACTGCGCAAACATTATTTATCTGTGCATTACACCGAAACATCCCCATTTCACTTCACTTCACTCAACCCAAGGAAACATGTTCTAAGACTTACATCCCATCCAGTCAGTCAGTCTTCTTTTGCTTCTAAACCTCTAATTTCGGCTATTCCACCGACGGTTACGTTAGATGAAGAGAGAGCACGTATACGTAACCAAGTGAGCACCAACAATAATAAATATCTCCAACGACTCCATCAAGATTAAATCTTCCCATTCCCATTTCTGCGAGTAATAAATAAAGATCTTGGAAGTTGGAAGTTGGAAGCTGGAAGCTTGGAGAAAGACGCCAGAGAGAGACCCTTTCAATAATCGGTCTCGGGATGACCTTTTTAACCTTACCCTAGAACAAAAAAAGTCCCGTGCTCGGGTTTCATCTTATTTCTTATTCAAGGAACGTTCCTCAAATGCGAGCGAAAATTTTTTGTTTCTTTTTCCTTTTTTTTCCTTTTATATTTTAATTTTTGCCGCTGAGCTTGCCATGCCATGCCATGCCATGCCTTTGACCAAATAGACCCGGATCAGGTACCTAGTAGTTCATCCCATGCGAGCCTTGTATCGTTTATGTGATTCGTTTCGTCCCAAGATACGTTTTTGTTACTGACTTCGGAGGAAGTAGTGGAATCGGGATCACCGTTCATAACTCAGGGGTACCGTTTCAATAACCCCATCTACCTAGTATCTAAACTTTTAAAGACAAGACAAAGACCTCATGATTTTAATAACTCGCCAATTCAACCAATTCAATCCAATTCAATCTTTACTGCGGGTGTCAAAGATAACGAGCACGATAGATAATCTTTTCATGTCGTGATCTATGTGTATGTGTATATATGTATGTATTTTTGTATGTATGCTATGTTCTGGACATACACCTATTGATTGAAAGTCGTGGCTCATGACGAGTCTCAAATTTTAATCTCATAACAACATGGCAATAGTCTGTTTTTTAATGGTGGGGTTGTGGGTTGTGGGTGGTGAGTGGTCACTGGTGAGTGGCATGAGGACCACGATAAGTTTGTTCAAAGATCATAAAACATGTGGTAGTGAGGGATTTGGGGTTCAGAATTGAGGGAGGGTCTTTGGAAGTTGTGTGGCAGAGTTGATGAAAAGCGGATGAGAAAAAAGTTAATAAAGAAAGATATTCTCTCATCCTCTTCGTATCACGCTTAAATCCTGTATGATCCTGCCTCAACTGCAGCAAATGTCGTACGGCAGGATCATTCCGTTACACTTATTAATATTATTCATGGATGATTCCAACACGCACGGTAGGTAGGGTAGAAAGAATCTTACTCGTTATTTATCCCTGATTTAAAGTTATTCAACCATTTAAGATATCTATAGACAGACAGACTATTATAATCTATATCTCCACGTTGCTATCACAACCTCCAAACTGTCTTCACCCGTCCGTCCGTCCGCCAGATGAATCGTGAAAGATGTGCAACCCAACTTCCACATTCATCACGCATCCAACAAGGGCCAGCCCAATCGATACAAATAAATTCGGAATTGGATCTCAGGTCCTCCACTCCCCAATAAAACCCCAAAGGTGGCAACAAGAAAGCATCCAGACCAATTCAATTGCACATCCATCAGATTCAGATCGACATCAACAAATCTAATTCTCTCGTATCCTCATTTTTCATTTCCTTTATAAGTTATAACATCGCACGCACTATTAACCATCCATCAGCTACCAGCCACTGGCTTTTGGTTCTCAGAAACGGCCAGATAGAACAATATGATAGAATCTACTCGTGCGACCAGAAAGTCTGCAATACATTCCTACTGGATATTCTGGTTTCTATTTTGATGATAGGGCTATTGATCTATCAGAGGTTAAATTCTACAAATGCATACTAGACACGATGACATTTTAGAGTATATAGATATAGATTGAAAACCCTCCATAAACCAATATTCATTTAACCTGTTCTTTTATTCTTCTATTCTTTCATACAGAATACACACAGTACGAACTCTCAATCAAAAAAGTGGAATAACAAAAGTAAATACCTCTATTCTATTATCCTACCTACCTACTACCTCCAATAAGGTTTTTCCCCGCCAATTCTAAACTTTCTAGCCACACAAAAGTATAAAGTAAAGTAAAGATACGGGCTGAGCCGTCTCCTCTCGTCACATCTCGTCCAACGCCTTGAAAAGTTAAAAGCTAGCTAGTTGTCCTTCCACCCTTCCACCGCTGCTTCTTGGCATTCCTGAGTACGGAGGGAGGTACTTTTCTTTACCCCTGACTATATTCAGGCACTGCGTTATTATTCGTTTGTAGTATGCTTGCTGGCTGTACTACATTTATTTATCTATTCCGGCCTATGTTATCATTGCATTGTTTGTATAAAACTTGTACTACTAATAGTACCTAAGTACATTTGCATAGATATCTAGAGGGGTTGATTATAAGATCTTACAGCGTTGAAACAAGCTACAGAAATGAACTCAAAGTGCCTAATCAAAGCTTGATATAAAGAAGGGAATAATAAGCTCACGAAAATCAATATATTATTATTGCTTTTCATTCGTGCGTGACCCAATTTATAAACAAGCTGATCTCAAGCAATCCGATAAATCGGCCATGCTTCACTGATTTTAACTTGTACTCCGTATATCCGATCGGCCCGTTCACGTGCCCCAAGCGAAAAACGATATTCTTAAAGTTCCTATCCGTTCTCCCGAAAGCTTCACTCTAAATAATTACTAGGTAGGTACTGTATATATGTATGTAGTCTCAACATCAAAATAAAGCAAAAAATGCGCAAGTGCGCTTGTTGATCATTGTGTTCGTGTTTGTCTCTTCTCGTATATCATCGCTCTTACCAGTCTCGTTCGGGGGAAATGCCAGACGATAGTTTGCCTGGCTCTCGATACCTATTGGTGTTAAGCTAGAACGTACCTCGTCATGTCGGAATCTTTCTTATGCCGTCATATTTTGTTTTTTGTAATGAGATTGGAAAGCTTAATGGTGTTCAATTTACCATCTTGCGGTTACTAGGTTTATACTCATTGTTGGTATGCGCCACGAATAAGGCATAGTTACTTGGTTACCAAAAACTTATGCTAAGTTGCTAAGAAGAAGGAATGAGATAAATACACAAGATGAAGTTCTGAAGCTACTATCATGAGTCTCATGAGAACTCTAACCAATAATATTCCGTTTCTTGTCGAGATGACCAAACTGCTATTATCACTGTCCATTCTAAGTGCTCACTCCAAATCAATATCATTATCATTCCAATTCTCATAAGACTCTCACAAAAATATACCCCGCAGCTGGAGGGCCCCCACGTTCCACATTCCTTCCTATATCGATTTATCCACATTCTCATCTTATATATTTACTCCTATCGATAAATAAACACAAATGTCTTGTAAATTCCAGTATACCAGGTTTTGGGGAATTGTGGCAAATTATCCGATAAGGCTTTATGCGCGTTGCCCAGGGCTGAGGTTTGATATTTATCCGAATTCTCAATGATGTACAATTTACGTTGGTGGCTGTGAAACCTGTAAATTCATCATAGTGTAGCTGCGTATTTGTGTATTGTAAGATTGCTCTTAATTAAGATGTTGAAATTGGCGAAACACATTAAGATTTGTATTTACGGTCTGCTCACTGTTGTTTAACATGCATTTTCTCACTTAAGCTCACGTGCTCGTCGATTTATATCTTGCATCATATCAAAATAAGCAAAACAATCAATCAATGCAACAGAAATGGATTAGTAATGTTATGATTTTTGCAAACCTTTAGGTCTATCATACTGCTTTTCTTGAGGTTCTTGTAATCAGAAGTCTAGAAGTTCTGACATTACATCTTTGTCAGACTTGATCTCATCATTAGATCTGGGACAGCGAGGTGGGCTTTATCTGGGCTTGCAATCAAGCCTAAGCGTGTACTCACTGTCCCTGTAAGTTCAATACAGGGCTTTGGAATGGGTGAGATGAACCTTGGACCTTCATTTGGAATTTTTTCCGCCAGGTAATTTGCGTATTATGGTGTATGTATAGCTTATCAAGATAACTGTTGGTTATTTCTCTTAAACTGTGTATCATTCGTTAAATATCTTTCCATTTGAAATCACCCCGGGTTACTCATAGTTACAGCCTAATAAGAAAAAATGACTTTTTATTTTGGTTAACATACCTGTCTAAGTAAAACCCCGCGTTGAGGATGAAACTGTCAGAAATAGTGAATCATGATGACAATGACAAATGCACTCCCTATATACACTACATCAATTAGATTAATATCACCTATCTCTAACAGGGTCTTCCCTGCCTCTACTCTATATAGCCTACTGAACTATTTTATCACATATTCATTCATGTGGATCTTCCATTCTCTTTCAAGCAATCCGGCTGAGCTCTCCACACACCAAATATAAAGCGCTTCTTACTGACTAGCGATACCGGCTCTAGTTGACGGCAGTTAATATTTTCAGACATTCAAAGTGCCTGTCACTGTTGTAGTATATTCTTTGTCATAGATAAACTACGAGAAATTTTAATTCCTTCAATATATAGGTAGGTTTGAGAGGTTAATTCTTCGTTGTTTATTCAGGTTATTTAGTATAATAGCTTGTTGGTGGGTGTTTTGCCAAGAATGGAAGAGCAGCGTGGTGGATGTTCTGTGTCTAATTTGTCGAGTTGGAGTGGGTTCATTCTTATTTTTGTTTTATAAGATATAGTTAATCATTTTAGATATCAAAATTTTGTTTATACTTTTTAATCTCAGACCATAAGTCTTACTACAGATGACGATCAATTTATCGTCCAGTCGATCCAAATCGTTCTCTACTGCGAAACCAGTCTCCGTATCTCATCAGCAAGCTCAATGAAGGAATGAAAGCGGCTGCGATCAATGCTAAAACAGTATTACCCCAGCCCAACCCAATTCTTTGATATAGAGGAGGGCCGATTAGTGGTAGAAAAGCCCCAGCAATCGCTCGGAAGATTACACCAGCAGCTATAGAAGATGCCCCATGGATCTTGTAAATATCCACTACGTATGTTTCAACAGTTATAGTAGAAATCGTTATGCTAAACCCCGCAATACATGTTCCGATGAGCGGCACAATGTATTGAACATGAAACGCCAATGCCCATCCGTAGATGAGGAAGCCCAGAGGAAGAATGATTGCGGAACCAAGCAGATACACCAGCCGAGACTCGGGCTTGAATGCATCGCGCTTTTTTTCCCGCTGATGAATCACGTAGCGGTCGGAAGTGAGACTGTAGAAGATCAAAGTGATTGTATTGCCGATGGCGAGATTTAAAAATGTCAAGCCAATGGAGCCGCTAGAAAAGATGGTCGGGTACGTCGACTTGATGGTTTCCGTGAGTGTGGCAAGGATTAACGAGAGTAAAGCGTAGGCTGCGGCCATGTAGCTCGTCGTTAGCATGAGGATGGGAGACTGGGCTAGAATCTGCATCGGCTTCATAACGCTTTCGAAAATGGTAGATGCATCGACACGGGTCTGATGTTTGAAACGATACTTCTTGTCATTCCCGCTCTCCTTTTGTAACCGCCCCGCCTTCCGCTTCAGAATAACGACTGCGTATGTCTCCCGGAGCACGATCAGTAAGAATAAGCTGAAAATTCCGAGCACGATGACCGCCAGCCAAATCGACCATCACCAACCTAGGTCCTGAGCAATATACGCTCCTGCAACAGGTGAGATAAAATCTGCTATCATCTGAGTTCCCATAACCAATGCCATACTCAAGCCTATATGTTCCAATTGGAACAAATCCCCAACGATAGTAGGCCCAAGGGTCAGAATCGACAAGAAGCAACATGTTAAGAATCGAAACGCAATCAGCATGGGAATATTCACGCTCAGCGCGCAGGCAATCAAGCAACACAGCGCGAGGAAATTTCCAATGTGGAAGACGGGAAGCCGGCCGAATCTTTCAGAGAGCGGCGCTATGAAAAACGGTCCAATTCCTTCTCCGAGCTCCCAGATCGTAACGAGTAAGGTCTGGTCGAGCGGACTGCGCGAATGGAATTCTTGCAAGATTTGTGGCGCTGTGGTTGTGATTGTCATTGTTGAGAAGACACTAATTTAGTCAGTCAGTCAGTCAGTCGGCCACGGGGGATATACAGAGACTGGCAGGAAAAAAAAAAGAAAAAGAAAAAAGACGCTCACCTAACAAACCCCATCCAAGAGATAGCGGACACAATCAGCCATTTTTGTATTAACGGCCAATTTAGAGGGTTTTCTGGGTCGTTCTCCTCATAGTCTACGAGGATAACGTCTAGATTGCTGTCTTCGATGGGAATTTCCAATGGCTGTTTGGTGAACTTTTCATTCTTGCTTTCTGTAGTAGCGATAGGCTTATTGTCTGATACGTTTTGCAGCTCGACTGGAGATATGATGGGCATTAGGTGGGGGAGAGCCATGTCCATGTCGATGGAAGATATCAGTGTCAATATCATATAATATGTGAGTGCTCTATGCAAAGTGTATTTCTTCAAATGTTGAGACTACAGACAGGAAGAAGTAAGCTTACATTACAATGCGAAATAAAGCGAAAGTCTAAAGTTTTCAAGTATACAGAAGTGCACTTGCATTTCAAAAGCCTGAGCCTAAATTACACGGGGATCTGTTATCTCCACAGCCGACAGTTGGTAACCCTGCTGCCTAGCGCATACCTAGACTTTTGAAATGCACTACTGTATGATAAGCATTGCGGCATTAGTTATACGCGATTAAGATAGCACTATCAGTAGGATGTATAATACATATTGCGAAAGAAAATCTCAATTAAGAATTCTTCTTTACTATCAGTCTGCTAGATATGCAGCGGAAGATCTAGAGTCTACCCGTTCTCAATGGGGTTTAGATCAGAATTGATAAGAACAGGCAGGTGGATTTGTTTGGAAGAGTCCCGTGCATACCAATTCCCGAAAGATTTCCTAGGTCTGGTCTTGAAGTCGGAAGTCTTGAGGGTTGGAGGGTTGGATTTAAGGGGTGTACTCCTACCTCAACTCGCCTAATCTAGCTTGTGCATGTCGATCGTAGAATTTTTATATAGGAGAGTCTAAGTAGTCGCCAGTGGGTGCACGGACTGCCTGTCCTGTAAGTAAATTATAAATTTTGTCAAAAATCAATTATTTCAAAATTGAAATAAAATTTAACTTTATAATATTTTTGACTGAAACTCAAAGATAAAAAAGATCAAACAGTGGAATATAATGAATGTATTTTAAAAATATTTCAAAAAAACATTAATTTTAAAATTAAAAAATAATTTTTTTTTAAAAAAATTGAATAAAGAAAAATGATCTAGTTTATAAAATATTAAATTTTGATTATAATAATTTTATTTCTAGAATATATAAAATTTTAATTTTAATACTTTATTTGATAAGAAAATCTATAGTATTATCTTGATTACTAATGTTTAGATAGTATTAATATTATCATATTAAAATATTTTTAACTATATTTTTCAATACTCCTTACTCTCAATAAAATTCTCAATTATTCCTTTTCATCCCTATCCTGAAATCTTTTGAAGACTCCTTCCTACTTCTAATAACGAGTTCCAATAAGCCTATCCCTTCTCACAATGCAGGATAGGAGAGGAGGGAAAATTAATACCACCGCTTTCGGACAAATTAATCAAGATACTGAATGTCATAATATATATATTAAATGAAATATGAGCCAGGCCTGTAATCTAGGCTTTTGGGCAATCAGGCAAATGGACCGATCCGAATACCCCCCAGAACCCGCCACAACACGTTTTCTACACATATAGGTTATAGTAACAGCAGTCTTGTCACATGCTGCACCGTCTGCCTCCTCTAAATTGTAGACCCCTTTCGCATCTAAAGGCCCAGGTGGAAGCATCCTCCTCGACATGTTCGATTGAGTTGTGGAAGAAAAAATAGATATCATAGAAGATTAAAGGAAATTATAGATTAGAAGGCATGGAGGATAGTAGACGGAGAGAGATGGTTTGAGCTTAAATTGTGCAGCAATAATAAAGAAGGCAGTTTAATTCCAGGCAAAACAGTTATACTAGGATAATTAGTAAACTACGATTTTCAGATACCTTCCGACGTGAGGGAAGGTGTTTTTACTGACAAAGATCTCTTCTGACTTCCCAGTTAATGTTTAAATACAAAAGAAATCTCCGCGTAGCCCATTTCGAATAACCCTATAGATATATCGAATCGAGAAAATGAAATTACTAGTACCATATGCATACATCATGGAGCCATTCTAAAGGTTCTCCTACGTGATTGTTGAGCCTAAGGTCTCTTGGTCACATATACCAGTTGATAAGACTTCCTTAATAGATCTAGGAAGAGAATTTGAAAGCATTAAAAGACAAATTAAGCTTAAAAGGAGAAGGAAGAAAAAAAGGAAGGAAGGAAACATAATAACCTCGAGGGGTTTGGCGAGAACAACTTTCCTTACCCTTGCCCGTAGCATCGCATTTTAATCCCCTCGTTGAAAGAAAGTTTGAGTGTTATACCTTAGTGTAGTAACTAGACCAAAGAAAACATAGAATTTTAGAGACGAAAGGTCTAAGTAACCCTCAATCATTGATATTGTGAAGTTGTTCCATTCTACAGAAGCCATTTCTTTGAACCTTCACCAGGCCAACTACCATCACAATATACGCACTCATGTTTTGGGCAACTAGAAGTATCTTAAACGAGAGTTAAATAGGAATACCATGAGTAGGTTCTCGTGGCTTCCGCATAGTACCATATTCTCATCGGGCTTGGGGGTGTACTGGACTGTGTAGCCGAAGAGGAAGCAATTGGCGTGAGCCTAGAGGAGGCACCAGTCAGAGTGAGCCCCCTTGAAGGAGGAAGTTGCAACAGGTGTAGATTATGCTTGCGGAATAGCAGATGTTGTTGAAGAGCCAGCCAATGCATTCTGGGCCTCTCTCTTCACCGCAGCAAAAAAGTTATATATTTCGATAGCATCAACAGCCGTCCCAGCATCTTTATAACACCCCATATCTGCAGACTCATTGCTGCCTCAATAGGGACGGACATCAATATGACCTCCGTTTAACACAACAGTCCAAGCTCGAATCTTCGTTCCATATGCAACTGCACCATATACTTCGGGTCGATGTGCCAATTCTTCTGGTGAAAAGGTATCCTTTACAAAATCATAAAGTTGTTCTTCCATCTCTTGAATAGAGCAAGGAGTTCTGCTGTGACGCTTACATTCTACCATAAGTAGAGTGATAGGGCGGAATTTGTTGTCATAATAACGAGCGATAATGTCTACAGCTTTGGTTGTGTCATCCACAGGCTGTTGCCCATTCACAGCAATACCATCAGTCGCCATATAGTAGTTGAGGATATCCTGCCATAAAGGAACCGTAGCAGACTCTCGTTTTTCGGGATCGCTAGCTTCGAGATAGGCACCATGCAATGCCCACGTCTTGATAAGTCCATAAGGTTTGAAAGACATCTGTGGCATTCTTAGTTCATGATGCATTTTTAAAATATGGTATATCAACGTACTTTGTTGACTTAAGAAGATATGGTTGCGAATTGTCCTCCTATCTGAGCAGAAAAAGTGTATAAATTCTCGGCAATGGTTGAAAGGTAGAATAGATATGATAATTCAGCAGATAGAATGAGGTGGTGAAAAGCAGGTATGTTTCTCAGGAGAGTTCAGCAAAGGAGTTCAAATTCACTGTTTAAAATCATAACCTAAAATTAAGGTCATAACGGTAGTCATGCTTTGCTGTGACTTGATTTATGTCGCAGCTCTTCATCAAGATATAAAGACAAGTTATTCTGCACTAAGGTCAGATGACTCCAGTGTCAGGCAAAGAATGGTACTATGCGGCAACCATTAGCTATACATTCATCTCAATGGACAATATCTCACCATCGCACTGCATTATGTCTTCATCATCATTATCCCTCACCCTAAGAAAGATCTACTCACGTTTCGGGCAATGCCAAGTAGGGACACTGCATGGCATATAGAAGCACGAATCAATGTAGCCAGTCAGCTTTCGGATCTGCTCGAAAGAAAAGAAAATATTATCTCATTTTCTAAGAGTTTCTTAAATAGCATGTTACGAGGTTTGCCGTCTAGATCACGTGGAAGTGCTCTAGGCTCTCGAGGTGGTTTATAACTAGACGTCAAGCAGGGACTTAAAGTAATGACAATAATGCAATTCGTAACTAATAGTAGAGTATACTAAATGATTGATCTTGAGCACGAAGCTCTATACAAAGGAAATCCATCTTGATTATATAGACCTTCGTGCCTCCTTAAAAAAACCGATGGCTATGAGCCCGATAAATCGATCACCGCAAAGCCGATCTTGATTTGTTGGTGTGTGAACGAAGTGAATGACTTCAATTCAATTACTACTGTAATAAAGAACTAGGCGAACGCGAAAGAGACTAGCTCTTTTAGTAAGTCTATATAAGACTTACTACTTTCAATATGTAGCTAGCTCTTTAGACAGAATACAATTAGACATACAGGACCTACGTAATCCGTGGGTGCTACGTCTTCCGTATCCTTCTCGTACCAACAGTTGGTTTCTTGATCATGTGATCAAGAACGTGACCTATGTTACTGTCCGACGTAACACGAGAAGTGGAATACTTGATTTAAAATAAAAACTTTAACATTTTAACAAAAAATAATTGCAAGTTATAAAAGCTTTAGAATTTATCAATAATATATATATATAATCTAAATATAAACTTTTATAAAAGAATAAGATACTAGAAATGTAAAATGTCAAGTTTTGCGGTCCTATACACTACAGGACGAGGCACCACAACGGATATTGAATGAGCTACAGCCAGCCAATCCTCAAGAGTAGCAACCCCATGGATCTCAAGTTCCAGCATATTCCCTCCAGCTACAATGCCAGATGCTAATCTAAAATTCAGAAAACAGTTATGTAAGTAGCAGTCAAGTTATACCACAACCATGTGATGAGCATCCTATCAAATCCCTATAGAATAAAAGCTAAGAACTACCCATGAATCTACCCAGCTGTAAGAAACTTTCATCATTCTCCCAGGTAATAAGCGCAACAGCATTCAAAATGCGAAAATAACAAAAGATGGCAACAGTATTATTTGATGTTTGTATGATATTTGACTTCTGATCGGTGTTGTGATGAGCCATCCTGTCGAGAATAGAAGAGCATTTATTTAGGTAAGCTTGCCATGCAAGTGAACGACCGAGGTGGAAACGATATCTTGCACAAGAAATTTGGTAAATAAGTGCCCCACTCAGCTTCATTGGTATTCCTTCTTTATTGCTATAGATTCAAAATATCATCAAGCACATTGTTCGTCTACCAGGAGTAGGAAAAAAACAACTGGTGCCAACTTTTCACGAGACCATCGGCGTCGATCGTGTGTTGTTTTAAAAATAATGCTAGAACTTGTGGGACCATACGTGGATGGCACATAGTCTGAATGGCTCTCCGAATTCATATTCCATAAGAGTTTTCAATTAACATCAGAGCCTAGGGGTACCAAGACCTAGGAACAAATAGATTCATGGACCATAGAGTTGGAGGTCATAGTGTCGCTTAGATATTTTAGAATATACTACGGTACAATGCTTGATCAGGGCTCACTCTCTCATATAGCCATGATCATTTGTATTATATACTTCTTTATATACTGTAACAGATTAAAACTTGAAGAAGAAAAATGACAATTAACTGAAACGCAAAAAGCGAAAAGCATCCTTACAAATTCATCCCCTAAAACCTAAAATGGCTAACCGAAGGGATCCATTTCTTGGCAATGCCGAAACTAGCTAGACTAATCACACTCAAAGGCTAAAAAGGCGGCCACATGAGCGCTGGCATAGGAAGGAGCAGATGGTACATAGTATACGGCTTTGAATTGTCCAATATAAGTACCGTCCAGGCTTTTATCAATCAGGTCGAAAGCTCTAGATCTAGAACAGCAAGCTAATCTATCTCTAGCATCAATACATAATCTCATCTATAATAAGTCATTTAATCATCTACCGACACCAATTTTCCCTTTAAGATCTCTCCAAAACCTCCCTCTCCCTTGCAATCTTATTATTCCCAAGACTAACCCCAATCTCCTTCACCACCAACCACCCAGGAATGAGCGCCAATCCCCAAAGGCCAAAATTGAGATATACACCTCCAACATTACCCATTACTGTGATGCTATTTAACCCGTACTATATGTTTCGTCAGTTATTTTGTGATATGGATGATGTGATAGAGGTGAAAAAGAGGACTCACACTAACGGCCTGAACAGCTGATTCCGTTCCTCGAAGTAGTGCTGCGATTCTTATGACTTCTTCGGCGGTTCTAGCGAGATTTCCAATGAGGAAGTATCTGATGGTTGTTAGTAATTATGTAGGATATTGAAGTATGTATGTACTCACAGGAATAAATAGTTGATTTGAAATCCGGAAACCCATCCTAGAAATACTAAAAATGTCCTCACGAATGCTCCACCATCAGACCAATCAAATACTGGTAGCGGATTCTGACCCGAGTAGTGTGTCACGAGGACAGTTCCCCATATCCACCAAACCTAGAATCAAAATTAGTAAATAGATAGAGGTAAACATCAAAAAGTGACTGAAACAAAAGAGCAAATACTCACACCCTGTAACCCTAAAATTACCACAAAAGACCATCTCGCTCTTTTTTTCAACGGCCACTTCTCCCGATCCAAAAATGCGCCCAACAAGTTACCCGAAATCATTGCCACAATCCCGGAAAGAAACGAACCCAATGCTCTTCCTCTCACACTGAGCCACACAGATTCATAAGTAAACATAACCGCCTCGCTATAAACTCCCTGCGCAATAAGCGGCACCAGCAACAAAAAATATTTACTTATAAACAATTTCGACGTAAGTTTTATTTCCCTCCAGCTAGATTCCGAAATGCGAAGATTTGGGATGACTCCGTCAGTTCGTTGAACCTTTTCAGGTGGTGTGAGGAGTAATGCTGCAAAAGGTCCAAGGGCTTGTAACGCGATGAATATAAGATATACATTGTATGATACCTTGCCTCTACCAGAATTATCCGCATTAAGAGCTAGATTAATCACGCCGCCCAAAACCTGTCCGCCAACTCGGAAACTTAACCATAATCCTAGGAATCTTCCTTGGTTCTCGGGTTCCGGATAACTCAATGCGACGGCTGCTTCAGCCATCCAAAAAACACCGGCGGAAATCCCGCACAAAGCGGCGCCGACGAGAACAAGCCATTCGTTTCCATATCGATTGTTGCAGTAGAGTCCAGCGGCGTATGGGGCGTAGCCGATAGTGCCAAAGATGAGAGCGGCTTTTATACCAATATACTTAACGAGGACAGAGGAGAAGAAACAGGAGATAACCATGAGGCAGAAGGTTAGGGCATTAGCGGCATTAACCAAATAGGGACTTTCTTCGCCGCCGGCCCCTAGACTGTTCATTGCGCCCCAGATACCTGGGGCCAGGAAGTTACAAATGCCGAGGATGATGGCATTGTAAAGAGTTGAGCGGTACCATTTTACTATAGTCTGTTAGGATTATATTATATTATGATAGATATGAAAAGAGATCAAGAATGAGGAAACAAACATACCAGGCCGCTTTTCCCTGAGCACAGGCAAAGCTTCATTGTCAGAAGATATCGAAGTATCTAGCACTTCCGACTTGTCAGACACCATGATGATTCAATGAAGCGAGAAAATGAATTGAACGGCGGAACACAGAATGACAGATTGGGTACTGAGGTCCAAACCGTTTTATCTATCTATGGTTTCCCACAGATATGGATGCACAGTAATCAAATCGAAGTCAAAAAGCCGGTAGCCATGCATTCTCCACCTCGGTTACATGGCGTGATGAGCACGGAATTGAAACCTTGTCATGACGAACACTATACTTTAACTAGCACTGCATCAGAGGGGTTTTCAGTAAAGATAAGCAGGCACACTCTTCTTGGAGCTATGGAGGGAAACAAAAACCTTTCCGTATCTAGACCACAATCTCTTAGATTCGATTTCGTTTGGGTTTGTGTATCTTGACTAACTTTTCGAACGAGATTTTAAGGTTTGGAATTTTCCGCCCCAGCTGATCCATACTACCGGGTCTTACTACAGGATGATGTACATTAAAATCGGATTATTGATAGCGTTAAGGAGTGTAAAGTGAAAGTAGCATACATGTCGTGCCTTTCTAGGTCACGAAGGCAGCGTTGTGAGACCTGTATTAAATTGAAAAGATCTAGGTAATTGACATGATCTACTCTATAAGCCTTCAAACCATTCTTCATGATAACTTCTCAAATCAACCTGATCTGGACGTTTGAGGTATGGTGTCAGATCACTATTCGCAATCGTCTCTTTTACTGTCCAGCCATTTCCTAAATATGCAAATCGATTCCCAGTTTTAGACTTATAAGTATATTCCCAATCTTCCCACCTGGGGTCTTTTCTTATAAAATTAACATGCGATGCGCTTCCAGGCCAGTGACCATGGATTCTACCTCCGGGTCTGCCGGAGTTCCCCCAGGATTTGCAATTGTCTGTCCATACTGTCCTGGGAAAGAAAGTATCACTATAAGCGATAAAATCATTTGTTGCCTCTTTGGAAGGAACAAAAGTTTTGATACTCTGCTGGCTAACCTTTCGCAATAACTTTGCTAAGTAAGTTATTTGTGTTTCTGTTTGGTTAGGAACTGTGCCACTTGTTCCATGAGCATTAGGCCCGGAGACGAAGAGGAGGTTGGGAAAAGAAGGCGATGCGACTCCAAGGTATGTAAGAGGATCAGGATTCCAAGCATCGCGCAAATTGTGGCCAAAGGCAACAATGGGAAATGGGGGTCGCATATCAATGTTTGCTCCTGTGGAGCATATTACTGCATCGACTTTTCGTTCAATACCATCAGTCGTAACAATTCCTTCTTCTGTAAATTTTTCGATAGGAGTCCGAATGAAAGAGACGTTATCTTCAGTCAAAGCTTCTAGATAGCCAGGCCCTGGTGTCAGCCGACGACAATTTGGAGCGAAATCTGGAACAATCTCATCCAATAATTCTGGCTTCTTCTTCAAACGTTCTGCCATCAATCTCCGAAATTCTTCTTCAAGCTTTTTGTTGTCCTCTGTGCCTTTAAATAAAGTTGAAAACCGGAGATAGAATTTACCCTCGAGATTTTTTCGAAATTTGTGATAATTGTCTGGATCCTCGAATGATTTTAGGAGGTCGTGAGGAAAGTATTTTGGCTCCAATGTCCTACCTTCTCCTTCACCACCAAAAGATCCCGCAATCCAAGTCTTGCTACGTGCATAATGGTCTAAATGTTTAACCACTTTTTGAAGATTTGGAACGACTTGCAATCCACTAGCACCATTTCCAATGACTGCGACTGTTTTGCCAGTAGGATCAAAATTTGGGTCCCAGTTTGATGAGTGGCGTAGGTGCCCCTTATAATTGCTGATACCAGGATAATCTGGCAGCTTCCAATCGTTGAATCTACCAATTGCTGTAATCACTACGTCGAAATTTTCTTCAAACTTCTCTCCATTCTCAAGATTGTCAATACTCAATGTCCATTGTGCACTCTCCTCATTCCAAATTGCACCGACAATCTTGCGGCTGAATTTGAGGTAATCGTAGACATTGTGTTTCCGTGCGACTTTCTGCCAATATTCTCTGATTTCTTTTCCTTGCGCATACTCTTCGGACCATTGCGTATTGGGCTCGAATGTTGATTGATATACATTCGCGGGAATGTCGCAACGGACCCCGGGATAGATATTCTCAAACCAAGTCCCTCCAACATCGGCATTCTTCTCAAAGATCGTGAGTTGAATTCCTGGTACTTTCGCAGGCAGAAGGATACCTGCGTTTATCCCGGCAAGGCCAGCCCCAATAACCGCAACCTATGGAACCACTATTTAGTACGCTGAATGGAATCGGGAATTAAGATGATTACAAACATTTAGGGGTTTGATAATGTCTACTGGATGATCTTCGATTTCAAAACCAGGCTGAGGCGTAGGTCGAAATGGTAAAGAAGAAGTACTTTGAGGTAACGTATCGCTATTTGTTTTGACCTCGATGGTCACTGGAGCTGGCGCTTCGGTAGATGTTGAAAGTGGAATCTTGACAGCTGAAGTAACGCCGATACCTTGTGTTTCCTCAGCAACAGCGGAAGGTGACATGATTTTCAATGATCGGTTTGCAGTCAATCTTTGAATGTTTGGAGATTACAATTTTTCCTGAGCTTTTTTTTCAAACTTCTGAACAACAAGAATGTCAACTGGAAAGTAACACAAGAAAGGCTGAAAACCAAAAAGATTAGAACCATCAAACGAAATAAACAACTACTCCACTAAGAGAGAAGTGACACTCTTGATCACGATATTGTAGCATCTCATTGCAGCATCCACGGCATGTATCAAGATAAACGTTCAGACCCATATTTCTTCCGACTTTTTTGGGCTAAGATAACTCAATCCGAGGTCGTTATCAATGAGGCACCATCCATTCATTCTGCATGTTGTCCGCGAATACGGAGTAGACATGCAGCCCACGGGTTGTGAGGGGTAAGTGGGGGGTTGCACTTGCACTTGCAAAGCTCCGGCTATGTGACCACCTATCTCCGTGCACGACATATTAATTCCCCTGCGACACATCCCGGAAAAGATAAACATGAGAAGAAGATTGATAGGCTTGGGGGATATGGAAATGATTATGTGATTACAAGGGGAGTTGTCGACTTTGCTTTCAGTAGTAGAATATGCTTCGATGGCTGATAGTGGAAGTGTATAAAGGGAAAAACAAGCAGAATTAATATGTATTGGCTCGATTAGATGTTAATGAGAAGTGGATTCATTGGCGGGGCACGTGCGGGGTTAGTGCATTTGTGCTTTTGCAAGGAATAAGACGCCATCGACACTCAATCAAACGAAAGTGCTTATCATCATTTTGCATTTTAACCTTCAACGAATTATGGCACGATGGAACCTACATTTTCATCATTTCACCTATGGTACCGGCACCGGCAGCTATGTATAATCGATCAAGGTAATGAAATTACCCAAGGTATAGAGTACAGATGTAGGTTTGGATCTCCTTGACTGTTTCTGCGTTACCCTCTTTTCCCTTCATCACGTCTGCGACATAAAACTGTAAAGGTTAGAAGGATTGTCTCTATTCACATCAGTCTTCCTCACCCGACGAGATCATTTCATATCTGCAACATGTCTTCCACTAAGAAACAGCTCATTCTCAATGCCTTTGCTATGCAAGCACCCGGTCATCTCAATCCAGGTCTCTTCAAATATCCTGGCGATCAAGGTTCTGAATACAAAAATATCAAGTCATGGATTGCACTCGCCGAGAAGCTCGAAAAGGCCAAATTTCACGCCATATTTTTTGCAGATGTTCTAGGTGGTTACGATGTTTACAAAGGTCCTGCGAATCTTGAGCCAACAATACCTGCGGCGTCTCAATTTCCAATAAATGATCCATTATATAGCATTCCTGCAATGGTGAGTCCTTCTCGACCGCTTTCCTAGTAGTATTTCTCAAACAAAATCTAACATGGGAAAAGGCTGCAGCTACAAAAAGCATTGGATTTGGTGTGACTGCTTCGACAACCTACGAACAACCTTATCTACTTGCTCGCAGATTC
The DNA here is from genome assembly GCF_000146945.2 of Sclerotinia sclerotiorum 1980 UF-70. Taxonomy (NCBI): domain Eukaryota; kingdom Fungi; phylum Ascomycota; class Leotiomycetes; order Helotiales; family Sclerotiniaceae; genus Sclerotinia; species Sclerotinia sclerotiorum. Next base: position 81,463 of record NW_001820805.1, on the reverse strand, counting down.
TCGACAGTAGATCACCTTAGTGAGGGACGAGTTGCATGGAACATAGTCACATCATATCTCGACTCTGCAGCTCGAAATCTCGGTCTAGATACCCAAATTGAACACGATGAACGGTATAGGATTGCTCATGAATACCTTGATGTTACATATAAGCTCTGGGAAGCATCTTGGAGAGATGATGCTGTACAACCTCCTGGATCGAATTCATACGCAGATCCAAAAGGTGTCAGGCAGATCAACCACAAGGGGAAATATTTCAATGTACCAGGTCCACATTTGTGCGAACCTTCTCCTCAAAGAACTCCATTTCTGTTTCAAGCTGGAACTTCCTCCGCAGGAAAGAAATTTGCTGCGACTCATGCTGAAGCTATTTTCTTGAATGCGCATACCCCAGAGCTTATTCGTCCATCGGTAGACTCTATTCGTTCACAAGCTAAAGAACTGGGAAGAGATCCGGCCAGTATCAAGATTGTTGCTGGGCTTTTGGTTATTGTTGCCGAGACTGATGAAAAGGCCCAAGAGAAATTCGAAAAACTTGCAAGTTATGGTGACCGAGAAGGAGCTTTATCCCTGTTTGGAGGTTGGTCCGGATATGATCTAAGCTCATATGGTGATGATGAAGACTTCCGATTTATTGAAAGCGCTCCCCCTGCTGTGAGAAGTATGGTGAATCACTGGGCATCAGTATCGCCGCAGGGTTTAACATGGAACAAAAAGACAATTGCCGAGCATCTTATCCTAGGAGGAAATGGTGCGAAGCTTATCGGAAATGCAAAGACAGTTGCAGATGAATTAGAAAGGTGGGTAGAGGTCTCTGATGTCGATGGATTCAATTTCAGTTATGCTAGTATTCCGGAGACCTTCGACGATATGATTGAATATTTACTCCCCGAACTACGGAAGAGAGGACTATTTTGGGATGACTATGCTGTTCCAGGAGGCACCTTGAGAGAAAATTATTTGGGTGTTAAGGGCCAAAACAGACTGGCGGAATCGCATCCTGGAGCAAAATATTTCTGGAAAGCTGGAGAAGATGTACCAGCATATGCAAAGGAGGAAACTAAGAATGTATGAGATGAAGAATAAAATATCACTTCAACTTTAAGTCTTCGACGACGGTGGAAATACTTTCAATTTTTCCCTGACCATCTCCTTCCTCTTGTACAAAACGACACCCACATATGTTACCTTGCTGATTTCCGCACTTATGTCATCTACCTTGTATTTCTCCATGATGTAACTTTCCCTAACGCATGAAGAGGCTTGGAGGTACCAAAATAGCCCTATCAATCGTCCATTCATTCATTCATCCATCCATCCATTTCTTCATCATCTATACATTTCTGCTTCGTCTCATCATTGATTTTGCGCAAGATTTCACCACTCATCGCACCATAGCTATGCCAAGCGGCTAGAACTACGCTGACACATCTCCACTTTCGCCCATCTCCTCCACGAGAGGTCACTTTCGGCTATTTTGCTTGATCCGCCCCACCCTTTTGCGACGGAGTTTGTTCCAGGTAGTATTTTTTTTGATGTGCAGTCGACCCATCTGATCTTTGACTCCTGCGTTTGAGATTTTGGAAAATCGCCTCATGTATGGGAATTCGTCGTAATGCGGAATAGACACGAATGCACGTTTAGTTTTACATTTCTACAAGATGACAACGATTCTCACGCCGTGTACTTAAAGAAATCTATTTCTTACGGCTGGTGATTTCACTTAGTTACTTTCTCTTCTTTCTAAATTTCTGATGTCTTATCCTCAGCAGGTCTGATTCTTTAATTGGTCTTCTCAAACGTTCTTTATCTATTTTATTTACTATTTCTTGTATTGCCGTGCTGTGCATATTGTCATCTTCAATCTATGATCATATCTTCTACTCTCAACAAACAAAATGCCTTCCCTCAAACAATTTCTTCTCCTAACCCCCGCCCTTTTCTCTGCAATCCACGCCCAAGGCGTACTCCTCTCAGCTCAAGGAACCAAAGGCTCCCCTGCCTCTCTTCCCCTCCAAGTTCAACTCAACACCAATGACGTAAATATAATCAACGAGGCCGAGATTAACAGCAACGTCGTAAATGAATGTGGACGCACAATTCTCAATGGCAATATCGATATTGGCGAAAATACCGAAACACAATTGGCTAATAAAACCGTGACATCCGTCACGAAAGGAAGTGTCGTTAATGTGGTGATAAAGCAAGGAGGTACGAATGGAAAGGGTCCGTATAAGTGTGATATGGATCCGACAAGTAACGGGTTGGGATCGGGACAGACGAAATTGGCCGTTAAGGAGACAGATGTTAAAGGGGGAAATATTAATTTGGCTGTTACTATGCCGAGTAATATGAGTTGTATTGGTGGTATGTTTGGTCATTTGCTATTCTATCCCATTAGCTCCTCTCCATACTCACAGACCTAAACCTCCAAGTCAAAATCAAAAACTAACAGAGCCTAGCTTCTACTGGAAATATCTGCACAGTCCGTTGTTTTAACGCAGCAACCGCTGGACCATTCGGTGGTTGTTTTGCCGTGATGCAGACGGATGAGACTGCTAGCAAGAATACGCCTGGGACAATTGCCACAGCGCAGACTTTGAAGGGCGTTGAGGCACAGGTTTTACAGTACGTTTTTGACTTACTATTCTATCATCGCAGAGAAACTTTTATCTTGTTTTGCAATCATTCCTCATTCATTTAAATTGCTTTCTAAAACCTATTCTCCGTCCCCTATCCTCTTACCAATCCCCTTCCCCCAACTGCTAACGATAACTCTCCACACTCCTTGCTAACATTCATCATAGAAACAACAAAGATCTCCCCGCCGCCATGAAAGCAAACTCCGAAGCAACGCTTAACGAACAAGGAATTTTTGCCGTAGAAGCACTTCTCAGCTCTTCCCTAGCAGCTGTTCCTACTGTTGCCGCGAAGGCCGCGGCTACTCCTGCCGCTGCTGCTGCTGCTGCGGGAAAGAAGAATGGAAGTGGCAATGGAAGTGGGAAGAACGGGAAAGGGAATGGAAATGGGAGATTTGGAGGGGGTAATGGGAATGGGAGGTTTCCGAAGACGTTTTTTGCATAGGGGTTGCAGTATTTATGGGGTGGAGATGACGGGAGGTATGATATGGATAGTGGGATGGGATAGATACCCCTCTTTATTTTTATTTGTTCAATAAATTGTGTATATTACTTCGATTCGGAACTATGGTGATATATTCGTCATATTTCTTATATGATTAATAGGTGTTATGGTATAAACATGTACTTAAGTCTTATATTCTGATCAAAACACACATTGATGTCCAACTTCATTCTCAAACGAGAATATAATTATGTAGGAGATTATGTACAAAGCGGAAATCTTACAAACGCTGAACTGAAATTTTTCCTTGTACTCAGTTTCTTTCATGCTAAAAATTTGGAAGGATCTCATGTGATTTATAGATAAATAGTTAACTTAAGCCAAGCATGCACAATTAGATCATTATTGTAGTGCGTTTGCCAACACAACTTACCACTGCCCTAGAGTAACTAGAAGTATGATGAGCAAGAACCAGAAGGACAAGAACTCCTAAGCTCGCCCCATTCTTCCAACTCTTCAGACTCGGCTTTGAAGTCTACTAGTTCTTGGTGGTCACGGTATCGCTATCTCTTTCTACTTCAGATCATTCAGAGAGTTTTTCGTTGTGGCTAGTTTTAATGATTCAGGACTATAACGTCGTGGTTCTGAGTATTGTTCCCAACTTGTATTTCGATTTCTCTTTTCCTCACGAGAGCCAATAGTAGATGTCGTAGATACAATATACCCCACAAGTAGACATGTGGATTCTGTGTCATTTTTTCATCTAAATCTCTGTGATATAAAACTATCATGGAGCTATTGATAATCTTACATGATTCGGGGTTTGCTTTCGATGCTTAATTTCACTCTCTGCTAGACGAACAATTCCGAGCTCAGATCAATGTCTGTAGGCTGTGGTTGGTTTTAAATTCTGGAGACTCGAGAGAGATGTTCGGTGTTCAAGCATTTGGATCATAAAAACCCATTTATCTCTTCAACCTCTTCATGATTGTTGTTCGACTAGGTCAGGGAAATGTCAAAACTTCATTTTTTGCGTGACAAATGAGACAGAGTCGTGCTCTACTTATGCTCGAATAAGAAGTTGAGTGACCACACAGCGATTGCAGCCACATTTTTCCAGCCCGGGTAGGTAGGTGTGTATAACGATTGGAATTAGGTCATTTTCAGGTGTTGACTGTCATGTTTAAAATTATCACTGGGTTTTCTCCCCCAAAAAAAATCAAATTCCTCACAATCAACAAATAAACAACGAGTACTTGTCTTCGTAACTTCGTTGGGTGTATCATCAGTCAAAATGATGCATAATTTTGACAGAAAATGATACTCCTGCGCTCCTCCTTAGCCAAGTGGTTCCGGAGGTTGGTGTTGATGTTTTCATGCCGTACAATGTCGTCTCTGATTCTCAGCACCGATGTACTATATATTCCAAAGTGTATAAATCAATGAATACCATAGTTGATCTCTAGAAATTTGATTGAATTATACATCTCTATCTACTTATGGTTGATTTAAATATGAAAGATAAGTCAGATTGTGGGTTAGGAGGACTGAAGATAGGGATTCAGAGGACAGGTGTCGTAGACCTATACATCCTTCCAAGCAAATGGAGATTAATAATTGGTCTCTGTTTAAGTCTTTCAATATATGGGAAGTTAAAGGATTTCGAGATCCCAAAAGTGGTTAAAAATATGGAGGTGGAATTTATCAACTAATCATATATTATTACATGGTGATATCCGTGAGGAGAGACGCAATGATGGCTCCTTCCTCTTAGGAATGCTGAAAGATGAACGAACATCCCAATTATGTCAAACCTCGACATCGGAACGTACTCGTATACACTTCAACAGTAAGTATTTACTTTTAACTCAATCCAACACAGAATTGATTGATGCTTAGCTCACTCATTCCTTTATGCCCTTGATTTCTCTTCCCCTTTCTTCCTTCCACCATTCCTTTTCCCCATGATCTTAAGGTATCTACCTCGACGAATGGACTTGAGAGATTTCACAAAAGCTTAGAGCCAGATGAAAAGTCTGCGGGTTGTTCGGGAAATGGCTCTCCCTTCCCTACGATCACATTCAGGACTACTGCGGATGAGGTATCAGAAACGATTTATCCTAATCACAATTGGACTTTTAATATGCGTGTACCTCTTTTCTACAACCAGTCAATTTTCTTTAAAGGATCGATATGGATTTTTCTTATATCCTCCTACCGATTTACCTCCGTCTGCCACAGGTCGATATAAAATACAAGCAACAACATTTCCAAAAGAATCAAAATCTGCCGGAGCAGTGCGTCTAACAAGACAGAAGAAGGTCAAAGAGGAATTTCTACGTGCTTGGAATGGGTATAAGAATAATGCATGGATGCATGATGAAGTGATGCCACTTTCTGGTGGTCAAAAAGATACATTTGTGGGTTGGGCTGCAACATTAGTGGATTCTTTGGATACACTTTATATAATGGGATTGAAGAAGGAATTTGAAGATGCATTAGAATCACTTAGACGAATTGACTTTTCGAAACCAAATGCCGAACGTGTTCCTGTATTCGAAACAACTATTCGATATTTAGGGGGTTTGTTGGGTGCATGGGATGTTAGTGGTCATCAATATCCTATTTTACTTGAAAAGGCAAAGCAACTTGGGGATTTATTATACCAAGCTTTCAATACCGAGAGTGGCATTCCTACACCTTATTATTGGTGGGAGAAAGAACTCTCAGAAGGGGAAAAAATACTGGGTGAGAACGGTGTCCTACTTGCTCAAATTGCAAGTTTGTCAATCGAATTCATTCGTTTAAGTCAAGTTACAGGCGATCAAAAATACGAGAAGTCAATACAAAAAATTACGGATCAACTGGAGAACATTCAAAATACTACAGTATTACCAGGAATGTGGCCATCTCAAGTAAACTGCATGGGATCAAACCTAGCATCTGCGAGCCTTTCATTTACTTTGGGAGCTTTTGCCGGTAAATCTTTTGTATTGTTTCTCTTTCACGTCTTTGCTAACTGATACAAATAAAGATTCTGCTTATGAATATCTTCCAAAAACACATTTAATTCTTCCCAAATCGTCCTCCGCCGATCAATATCTGAGAATGTATCGTAATGTATTATCAACCATCAATAAACATCTCGTTTTCCGTCCCAACCTTCCTGGTGATCCGGATATACTATTCACAGGAACCGTCGACGTCGATTCCGGACAGCCAATTCTAGATGCTCAAATCCAACATCTCGCTTGTTTCACAGGAGGTATGATAGGTATAGGATCACGAATAAATCAATCACCATCAGAAATGGAAACCGCAATAAAACTAACCAACGGCTGTATCTGGGCTTACGAAAACACTCCCTCAGGAATCATGCCTGAAATATTCCATGTAGATCCTTGCACCAATATTTCCTCCTGTAAATTTCAAGGCTCAAATACAGATAATGGCTTTACACGCATTGAAGATCCATCCTACCAACTCCGCCCCGAAGCCATCGAATCTATCTTCATCATGTACAGACTGACAGGTGATCCTGTATGGCAAGAAAAAGGTTGGAAAATGTTCAACGCCATTGTTAAACATACACATACGGATATAGCAAATGCTCGAATCAAAAATGTCATGGATGAGAAACCGGAAAAAGAAGACTCGATGGAAAGTTTCTGGTTGGCGGAAACATTGAAGTATTTTTATTTGCTTTTTTGTGAACCGGGTGTGCTGAGTTTGGATGAGTGGGTGTTGAATACGGAGGCTCATCCTTTGAGGCAGGCTAGGGGTTGATTCGCTTAAGACTTGGGATTCGAATGTTAAGAATAGAATTAATGGTAAATATGGGATATAAAGAGAGTGTATGATTCCTGTATAAGTGATGTTAGAAATGCATCACAAAATAAATGTAACATATAATACTATTGTCTCATCTGATCTATTACTTGGGTAAGTATCCGTACAGTAGTCCTTTCCGTTAGATCTGCACCGATTTCATGATAATACTAGACTCGAGTGCTTAGCTCAATGCTCGATGGTGGTTGGAAATGCAGATTTAAGTTGAGAATATGGAATTCTGCGTTACATCAATATAATACATGATTTATTTCATTCATCATCAGACAACAGAAATCCGAAGGAATTGATGCGATAGTATTTACTTGCTGGGTACTGTACACTTGAACTCTCAATTCCAAATTCTTTAATATATCAAGTATCATAAAAGATTTATTTGGATATTGTTGGGTTTCTTGAGACTAGAAAGAGCATCAGATTGAATTGACTTATTCTCTAGCTAAGCAGTTAAGCTGCGAGCATATATTCAAAAAAATGAAGGAATAGGTTGGGTATTCGGCCTTCGGAATTAAAGTGCTTTGAAATCAAAATATTGAAAGCAAACAGGGATGCGATGATTCAACACCTGTACGTGGTGCATCCTACGAACCTGTAATTTTTCTTACAGAGCCAAGATTGAATCAGGCTGAAGCTGGGCAAAGGTCGTGCTTTAAAAAGGAGCGGTACTGGGAGTGAAGGTATCGTGAATTTGGCCCGGAACAGAGGACTATCAGTCGAACGGAGATGAAAACTACCCGACAATCAACGAAACAATGACGGATTTCGAAGCGGAACCACCTTTACGAATCTGCAGTGGGATGCAGAGCCTGAGAATTGCTTTAAGGAGCATTTCAAAGCGGACTGCCTTTACGAATCTGTGTGGGAGCAGAGCCTGAGAAGGAAAGCGTTGTGCCGGTGATTGACAGGGCACCTCTGGGGCGCTAGCGTGCAGAATTTTCACGACTCAACAATGCGTACAATCTGCGGGTATACCGGATTGGAAGTTTACAGGTGGTTAAGGGGAGTAATCGAGAATGTATAAAGGTTGTGGTAGAGTCTTATTGAGGCCAACGGAGGTATGGGTGGATTAGGGATGGAGGGACGCTTTTGGCACTTTGCTCTACGAATGTACAAGAGCGGTATCATGGCGGCAGAGGAACTCTCGAACGAGGGGGATGCTTTTAGCAAGATTCACTCTTCTGCGAAGCATTCGGCAGACATCACGGCAGCGGATGAGCTCTGGCAGAAGCTACCTTATGAGACACATATCCGATACGTTCTCAACCCTCTGCATTATCGATTACAAACTATACATTGGGGGAATGGACTTTGCAGGCTGTGCTTTGGTTAGTGAGCTGGAAACGTTGTATTTTTAGTTGCCTGGCTAGGAGTTAAGACACAGCAAAGCTTGCAAGATACGGTCGGCCTTGTTGTGCAGGAGAGATCCGGCAAGGTAACGCGAAACGGTGCACAAGCCGCGGGGCGTAGCGTATAATGGCAGCGACAGTGACACTGTCTATACGGCTCGAGAGGACGGATGCGCGTATCGGTCTACAATAGGGTACAAGGCAGCTGGCAATGGAGATACCGGGTAGGCTTAGGGAGCAAACAGGATAATAGGTGTAGAAAGGTTGTTTTTGCCTGGGGGCAACCTTCTCAAAGGATATTGAGACTGACATCTTGTATCTGGGAAAGCATGGTAAGAATTGGTTACTCTTACTTATATTTGTAGTCTCACTGGATATATTATAAAAGACTCATAGATTTGCAAATATAATATTATCACTGGGAGATCCTAACCTGGGGCGCCTCAGAAGGCATCACCTTTGATCCCGGCAAATCAGAACTCATCCACTTCTCAAAACGCAGGACTGAACAGAACCCAGATACTACCCCTACAATTACTATAGGAGATCTAACAATCAAAGAACTTGCCAATGGAAAGCCCTATATTAGATGGCTCGGAATCCTCTTCGATAAAAAGTTATCCTTCAAATGGCATACGAAAGAACTAGCTACAAAAGCTATTGTAATAGCCAGAGCTCTTAAATCCCTGGGTAACTCTATAAGAGGAGCCCCTCCCAGACTACTACGGCAAGCCGCTGAAGCATGTGTCCTCAAACGTGCATACTTTGGAGCAGAAACCTGGTGGACAGGTAGAACACAATTCGGAATAAACCACCCTACTAAGGTGGAGGGCCATATCAACCAGTTAAGTAAGGTTACCTTAGAGTGTGCCAGAGCAATCCTGCCAGTATGGAGGACAGCCAACATAGCAATACTGCACCGTGAATCAGGACTCCGCCCGCCTGAAATTGAACTGGACGACCTAGCTCGCGCTTCAACAGTTAGAACCAGAAGACTGGACCCCTACCACCCTCTCGCCTGGAGAGCTAAATGGATCCAAGAGGACCCCGGCTCTTTCAAGACCCGTTTCGCCTGCCGTATCCTATCTCTTCCGCCCTCGGAACAGATCGATCCCCTATCAGCCCCTAAATGGCTAGAATATGAATCAAGAGCAGAAATAATGAAGCGTATTCACAGCCCCAATGGCCGTACCAAACAGGAAGCAGCTACTGAATTCAACGATTTCTATGACCTACTCCCTCGCGAAGATATCGTTATCTTCTCTGACGGGTCTAAACTTGCAAACGGCAACACTGGTGGCGGTTTCGTAGGGTACCAAGACAACCACAAATTCTGCGAAGGGAGCCTTCCACTAGGAAGAATGAAGGAAGTATACGATTCTGAAGCGATCGCAGCTTTCGAAGGCCTCAAGGCCGCTATCTCCTCGATCGAATCGAGAATAGCAACAGATATATACATCTGTCTTGATAATATTGAGGTAGCAGCAAGACTCCTCTCCAAATCTACCGGATCCTCCCAGGACACCTTCTCGGCTTTCCGCCAACTAGCCTCAACCTGGCACAATGGCACAGTCCATATCCGATGGGTCCCTGGTCATAAAGATGTAGCAGGAAACGAAGCGGCTGACAAAGCGGCCAAGGCAGGGGCAGCCCTCCCTCAACCCACAGGGGCCTACTCATATGCAGGACTCAGAAGAGTGACCAAAGGACTCAGGCAAAAAGCAATGAATCAGCTGTGGTCAACAGTGATCCCAACAACCTACAGAGACCTCGAGATCTTTACCTCACCAAGGAACCCAAAAGAACTCTCTCTCCCTAGACCCTTCCTAGGTCGCCTAATAGCTATCCGCTCAGGCCATGGAGACTTCGCATCGTACCACGAACGTTTCCTACATCAAGACGCACAACTGCTTTGCAGATGTGGAGCCCGTAAATCCCCAGTACACTTCTTCTTCTGCAGTATCGCCAAAAGAAACCACCCCCGGCCTAAAGGGAAACCTGCCGATATTCTTCCGTTCCTCTGCGGTACCTACGAAGGTGCTGAGGTATTAGCAAACTGGACGAAAGCGAACGGATTCTATACCAACATATGTCCCCTCCACCTCCCTCCCCCCCCAATCTTAAAGGGCCCCATTCACTCGCTGTGAGACCCCAGGTCGCAGAGCTACCCTAACAGACAATCAAAATTGACCATAAAACCTGTATTTCCTTTGTAAGAAAAAAAAAAAAAAAAAAAAAAGCTTATATAATCAATTGTGGAGGCGCTAAGAAGGTCATGGGGTTTTAGGCGGACCGGCTGCAGCTCGGCAGAATTCATACTAAGTAATCCCTCCACCAATAGGAAGGATTAATTTCTCATCAAGATCACGGCAGCTATGGGAATGCGCTCAGGAATCACTACACTCTGTAGAAATAGTATGTATATAACTATTAGAAACCCAGGAGTAACTCCCTGGCGGCCTTTGCCCCAAGAGGGGATGTCATGAGAATGGGGGGGCTTCGCCCCCTCGGCCTCTGGCCGTTAAATAATAACACACACACACACACATTGAAAGCAAACAAACAGTATACCAAAAAGGAAAGAATGAATTAAAAGTTGAGTTTTGTTTGCTCCTTATATGCATATGTACTATATATGCATATGCTGCCAAGATCCCAGGAGGTCAACAGATATACAAGATCTAATATACTAACAAATCCGCATATACTCACCCATCCACCCATCTATCATTCACTACCAATCTATCGCACCAATTCATTTCAGACCACTTCATAGGTACTATACATTAACACCAGCATACCAACACCAAAACCAAATCATGCACTCTTAAGTGCTACATGAGACTATTTCCATCATGAGGATATTAGCTATTTATTCTGATATTGCATAGACTTGAGATGATGTGATATGATATCATCACTAGAGAAATCGAAAGAAGGAAAGAAACTAAACCTACCATTTCAAATCCACTAGACCCTTGGCACACATGCTTAACAGCATCTTGGAATTCTTGAGTTTGCTGAAAAGCCTGTTTTTTTTCATTAGCAATCTACCTTGTCTCTCATCTACCCAATCTCTCACCCCTCCACCCCCCTCTCTTTCGCCCTGACCTAGAAGCAAAATCGACATCGAAAGATGAAAAGGAGTAAAACAAACCGTGTGTGAAGCCACATTCTCCCACCCAACTATAAAAACCAATCCTCTTCCCTTTTCTTCCTCTTTGGCGTCACGATTTTTAGCAATCTTCTCAACCACCTCTCCATAGTCAATGAATCCAAGATATCCTGCGATTTTCTTTTGTGACTGGATCTTTTCGAGGGCGGTTAGGAAGTTTTTCATTCCCTGTTTTGGAGGTGAGAATTGTTAGTTGGCTGATTAGATGGTTTTTGGGGTATGGTGGGAGGAATGAGAACGATGGCGTGATGGATATGGGGATGGGAAGTTAGAATGATGGAGTGGGAGCGGGGAGTGGAAGTTGGGTTTTTGAGTCCGAGATGTCAATTCTACTCATCCCTCTCTGTGAATTCGAAATTTAAAAAAACACGTCAATCATTTACCTCGATGTAAACATCCTCCACACTAAAAATCGGATAGTCAGTAATGCAGATTCGTCGTGCAGTTAGTGGAAGAGGTTCTGGTAGTATACGAAAAATGAAATAGATGAGAAATCCAGCCAACGGCGAGTATGAATCTGGAAAATTGTTGAGAGGACTCACTCAAAAGATATAGCTACTTCCAAGACACCCTTCCCGACAACTTCTTTCACGTTCAGTTGTTCCACATGCATAATATCTGCACTTTCAATAATTGGGCCGATATTTTCGAGGAAAGAGGGATAGACAGGAGAATCCATGAAGGATTTGTGGTGAGCGAGTGAGATCCAGTCTTTTTACAATCAATTAGTATTTTGATATATATTTGATAGACAGATATATAAATATCGAAAACTGGGGGATGGATATGTAGAAATAGTCAAGGGAAGAATTAATAGGGAGACTGGCAAGAAAATAGTAAATGAGAAAAAAGCATAGTGAACAGAGCAACTTACTAATATACCAAAACAACACCTCGTTCTCCGTCTCCTCGATCACAGCCCCATAATAAGAATCCGTATATCCTTCTTGAGAAGCAACGGTATCCAAAGTCTCACGCCCTAGATTTCCAATAGATACTCATTAGACCAGGCGACTAGAACCGCCAAACCAAGCAAGCTGTCCATCATCACATGATCATACCCAGCCAATCTGCCTTGTAGTCCATCTCACCACAATCCACAGACTGGGAAAATTCACACTTACAAATATTTGCATACTGCCCATCTCCCTCCAAATCCGCAATTTTAATTCCTTTTTTCAAGGTCACCCTCGCGAATTCCGTAACTGGTCCATTTTCCAATTGATTTTTGAGTGGCATTTTGTTGTCTTTTTCTGTTCTTCCTTCTGTCTTTCTTTCTAGCTATAATACGGATGAGATATATTCCAAGATGTACTTGATTTGTACTCACTCTAGTATAGAATAATGAAAAGGATATTTGGGATGAGATGATATGAGATGAAGTGAGATGAGAAGAGAATAAGTTGATATAAGAATTTGGTATGGCGGGACGTTTATATATGTATTGATCCTCAACTCTTAAGAGAGAAGCTAGCTGAGGTGTTTACCCCACACGCACTTCACCTCATCTCTATCTGAGTTTCTTCATATGAGTCTAGTACCCTACTTGCAGCCCACCCCCTCCTTCCTTTTGGGCCACTTTCCCATACTAAAAATTGTAAAAAATTAATATTTTAGATCTTTTATTTATAAGTATTATAAATCAAAAGTAGAAATATAAACTTTATTTTTAATGTTTTTGTCACACCCAAGAATACTGGGTAAAGTATCTTGTATTAGAAAATACTAAATTAAAAAGAAAAGAAGAAGGAAAACAAGAGTAGCGAGTTTTCCTATGATTAAATACAAACGGGGCATGCCACGTGACCCGGAGGTGTGAGGCGTCACAGTTTTCTATTAAAAATCTTTTAAAACTATAATATTTTTTAAATTTATTAATAAATAAATCAAATTAATAATAAATTTCTTTTAAAAAAATTCGTATTTTTTTTAAAAAAAATAATTCAATATTCGAAAATAATTTAATATTCAAAAATAATTTAATATTCAAAAATAATTTAATATTCAAAAATAATTTAAAAAAAAAGCCCTTTAATTTACAAAATCAATTTTGAACAAAAACTTTTACAACTTTACTTTCTAAAATTTCAATATTCAATTAATAAATTAATCCTAAATTATAAAAATCACTATTACTTTTCCAATTAAATCACTAACAAATATCCTTTTTATTAAAAGATTGGGTGGAAGAGGCCTCTATATTGACTATATTACTACGTCTGTAGGCATATTAATCTCCTCTTGGTATCCTCGGAGGGGACCAATATGCCTGCTTATGGTTCGTCTAATCTAGCCTGTTTAGGTAACCGTATTACTAATCACGACACGTGATTAGTACCGGTAACTTCTATTCCTTTTAACACTTTTAAAAAAAAAACTCAGCTAATCTCAATCTTCCAAGAAATACCATCAATCAATCAATCAATCAATCAATCAATCAATCAATCAATCCATTTCAAACCTTATAATTTCCCAATCTTATAAATTTCAACTTAATTCTTCTTCACTCTAACACACGAATCATATCATTACTGTAGTTGTTAGTCAGTCAGGCCTCGGTACTCCGTAGATCACTAATCCACTAACCTTAATCCTTCACGGAGATCCATCGATATGTACGTACCTACGTATAACCTAATCCCCATCTCGCATTCAGTCTGCGGAGTATGATCCACAGCAAAAACTCTTTATAAGGATATGAAAAAAAGCTTCAAAAATAAGGATATTTGGAGGTATCCTTGTAATCAGATCTTATCGCCTTGATTTTGTCTCCAATAAATTATTTCTACAAGCGAAGGTAATGAAACAAAAATTAATTTGTGTAACAAAACATAGAGAAAAACTTCAGAATTCCTAATAATTTTAAATTATATAATTTTAAAATAAAGTTATTCCATTAGTATATTAAGAATATATAAAGGTTTTGAGATTTTATATTTTTGAAGATATTTTTAAAAAGAAATTTTAAGGATAATTGTCTTTTTTATATTTAAAAAAATTTGGAATCCAAAAAACTATCCTTATAAACAGGATATCCTTATAAAGAGGATCCTTATAAAGAGTTTTTGCTATAGTCCCTTTCTCGCATTCAAAATAATCATCTACGCAATAATTATTCCCTATCTCGCATTAAAATGCCAAGTACCAAATACCAAATCCCTAATCCCGGAATTCCGTAACACAAAACAAACTACCAGTGGGTGTGGTGAACCATAGAACTCAATGTATATATATCATTATGAAGCAGTTCTTTACGTTTCATTTCGCATCTACTTATTTTTCCTATCTTGCTCTTGCTCGCCTTATCATGCTTCACTTCAGTCTTTCCCATCAATTCATGCAATAATCAATCCCCTGTACAAATCGAGCAGAAACCTTACTTCATCCCATCAGCCAGCTTGCTCCCATCACATCACATCAATAAGACCCTCCAATTTTCACATCATCAACTTTTTTTACTATCAATCCGAGTCGAAAGATAACTTCACTCCATAGGGGAAAATGTACGCCATAAAATCAAGCCATCCACCAACCGACCGGTCGGTAACATCCATAAGAAATTTGATTCTGATTGTTAACACATATTACTAAAGAGAGACCTTTTCCTTGTCCTTATCTACCAATTTTCATATATCAATTTAGCTTGATGCTCTGTGACGTTCATTCTCTAGCCTTGAGTAAAGCATGTATCTATTAATTCATTAGCATGTGTGAACAATGAGATTAAAGGATAAAAGAAACTTACAATGCCATTTGATTGCATTCTGCGGTTCCTGTAATTGTAACCAATCTTTCATTTGAATTATCTTGAGGTTCATTGATCTTAATGACACTACCACTGAGCTGTCTGATTTCATTGATCTTAGCACCACCTTTACCAATTATAGCTCCAACCATGTCATTTGGAATGAAAATTTGTTGGGTTAAAGGTTGACCAGGAATAGCTCCTGCCATGGGCTGACCTTGTGGACCCGTAGCATGTGGTTGAGGAACAGCGTGGCCAGCTTGTTGTGGTTGCTGTGGACCCACTCCACCATAACCAACTGCTGGAGAAGCATGCCCACCATAATGTGCAGCAGCCGCTGGTTGTTGATGAGGTGCTTGTCCTTGACCGTATGGTTGGGCATAGCTATTTCCAGGAGTATGATGAGAACCACGATCAGAACGACGATGGTTGTCAGGGTGACCGTAATTTCCACCAGCTGGTTGTGGAACATATGGAACAACCTGCATGCCACCTGGGACCACACCTGCAGGTCCACCACTTCTTGATGCATAAGCAGATGCGGCTGGACCACCAAATCTCTCGGTCAATTGTTCGAACAATGTGCTACCCACGTAATAGGTCGCGATATGAACAGCATCTGCGACACCAAGAACGACAAGTGATCTCTCCGTCGAAAGTGGAAGGTACGAATCAGAAGCATTCAAACGAGCTCCTGAAGCTTCTTGGATTTCTCTGATACGAACACCACCTTTACCAATTATAGAACCAATCAAGATATGTGGAATGAGAAGTCGGAGAGGGTACGTCTTGGAGTTAGAGTCGGAAGGAGCTTCGAGGGGTTCATTGTTCAATGTTCGGATAATCAAACCGAATGCCTACAAATAATTAGTCATATGTTTTCAATGATCCAGACGATAAACACACCTTTGCTACTGCATCAACAACACCGCTGACAGTCAAAATTCTTTCCACTGCACCCTTTTGATAATCACTGACGGTACATTTTGCACCAGACAGTTTTCGAACCAGTGAAACGTTTTCCCCTCCTTTGCCAATAACGGTGGCAGCTTCAGCACTTGTAATGACTGATCGAACATGTATCCATCCGCTTTCATCATGTGGTAGAGCATTTCCAGATGAAGATCCTTCGGGTTTGGCAGCAGAGGCAGTAGTCTGGATAGGTTGGGCTGCTTCGGTAGTAGGAGCATCAACGACCACCGTATCCCCTTGAGCATCCTTTACTTCTGGTTTTGTTCCATTGACTTCATCAGGTTTCGCATTCCCGTTTGAATTGGTGTGGACAGGAAGTTCGGTTTCGACGGCGGGAGTCTTCTTTTCTGAATCATCATCATCCTTCACAACCTTATCTAGAGCAGGTCTTTTGGCATCTGGTTGATCGTTTGGTGCAGATGGTGAGGATGGATCCTCAAGAGGACGCTTTGCAGATTGTGTAGGAGCTGTTGTAGGTGAGGCCGACATTTTTCGTTTGCTATTTGGTTAATCTCTTTCTTTCTTTCTTTCTTTCTTTCTTTCTTGTATGTTTGTTTCACTTTAAGTTGAATGGAGGTCGGAACGGGACTGGAGGGTAAAGTCAAATGACTATTTGGATTGATCGCTTTATGTACACCAGAGGAGTCTTCGAAGGAAAACGTGCTGGTGCTGGGGTCGGAGGAAGCAGGGAATGAATCGTGTGCTTTTGACGGGGACTGCGAATAAGAGAAGATGTGTCGATAGGGGAGGAAGCAGATGTGGTGTAGAATAACAACAACTTGTAATCAACCTGCAAACTCTGGAAAGGGATATGTTCAAGTTGTGAAGGAAGGCGAACAGTATCTGTGATGGGATGGATGGTAGGATTGTGTTGTGGATGTGGGAGGTGAAAATAACTGATTTTGAAGAATCCTCTCTTTTTTGGGGAAGAAAAAAAGCAGTATTAAAGACCTATCCTCAAACCTTGAGCTTTTCCACCAACGAATCAATTTATCGTTTTCTGAATGTGTTTTTCTTATATTTTTTCTGATCCTGAATTTGCGCTTCCTAGTTTTTGATTCGATGGTTGTTTATTTCTGCAGCTTCTCGATCGAAAGTTGCAGAGATGGTGGTAAAGGACGACAAAGAGTCGATGATGGGGTAAAGTTCGAAGAGGTCGATAAAATGGCCGAGATCCTGATAGCTTCCTAGGTAGGTAGGTATGGGTGGGCTCGATAGTCGACAAACTCAATTGAGGAAGTCGAGGGATGTGAGGAAGGGGAAAGAGACGAAGTAGAAGAAATAGAAGATTTTAAATTGATGTACTGTGAATCACTTTGCTGATGAAAAGTGTATTTTCAAGGAAAGCAGTCAGAGTAAAGGAAGTAGGAAAGAACCTTACACGGTAATGGAGAACAAGTCGGTAGATCTCAGATGGGTAAGCTCCACTAGTGTAGAAAAGCTACCTAGTTTGGATGTTGAGCTTGTAATGTAGGATCTTGTTGATGCCTCAGGTTTACTTTACTTTTACTGTCCTTTTACTGTTACTCTTAAACATTTATTAAAGATATATTAATATACTAATAACTTCTTAAAATACTTCATCACCAATAATAAACACATCTTTGACTCAATTCATAACACAACCCTCTTGCGGCCGGCTCCTTTTCTCCAAAATAGATTTTGTCGCTGCACTGCACTGTACTGACTACACTGCACACACTGCTTGTTTATCCGTGCGCATATAAATTTGAAGCATAGCACTCACTGCACGTGTTTTTTAAGTCAAAACGAAGCACCCTACAACTCATCAACCTCTTGTCATTGTATCGAAATCTATGTTGGCATGGACTCGATAAGTTTATTGGAAGAAAGACTTGATATTAACCTATCTCGATAATTCTACATAAACTGAACCTCTAACTCTTACTCACTTCAACCATGGATATCGATCAAGATTCTCGAATTTCCGCCGCATATACAACCCGTCTAGATCAAACCCTAAAAGATCTTCAAGATCGAGTCAAAGAGCAAGAAGAGGCACTTGAGAAGGTCGGTTGCAACACCCCTTCCCTTACCATTTCAATCCCAAGCTAACATCAATCAAGCTCCGTGCAACCACATCAACCCCGGTATCTGATGGACCATCACAAGATCCTAAAATCCATCTTCACCAACTCCGCACTCTAAAACAAGCCTATGATTCTCTCTCCATCGAATCTCCATACCTTCCACCGCCAAAATCCGTACTCCCTGCACTCCTCGCCT